>NW_025932834.1:25264-86764 GCF_000764305.2 Hyalella azteca
GGCCTCTACGTGTACATAGGCCTCTACGTGTACATAGGCCTCTACGTGTACATAGGCCTCTACGTGTACATAGGCCTCTACGTGTACATAGGCCTCTACGTGTACATAGGCCTCTACGTGTACATAGGCCTCTACGTGTACATAGGCCTCTACGTGTACATAGGCCTCTACGTGTACATAGGCCTCTACGTGTACATAGGCCGTTACGTGTATTTAAGCGAGTTGTAATAGTAAGACCCCTAGAAGACCACATCATAAAGGCTTCTGTCAAACGCCGTGCGCTGCAATCTACCGCTAGACGTGGTCTCACTTAACCCCATTCTTCCGTGCACAAATATTGCAATTCCCTTACACTGCTTCGGTCGGTAAAGTTTGTTTGGTGCGCGGCCTGCAACTGTGAACTGCACCTCGCAAACCACACTTTCCCAGGTAACGATCGCATTTAGAACTTTAACCTATTTCCGCTGCCGAATGAGGTACGAATGAAAACTTGAATGAGGTACGAATGAATCACAAACTTGAAGTTGGAATCACAAAACTTAGGTATAAATCACAAACTTTAGGTATGAACCACAAACTCTAGGTATGAATCACAAACTTTAGGTAGGAATTGCAAACTTTATCTTAGAATTATAATTATAAATCTTAGGTAAGAATCACCTTGGAATGGAATAACAATATTTAGAAAAGAGTCACAATCTTAGAAAAAAATTACAAACAAAATAAATCAATTACAAATCTTAGGTAAGAATAAATGAAGAAATGGAAGTGCTTGCTCTGCACAATAATAAAAATGTGCTATGGAATCTAAGCCGTTTGGCAGGATCACATGTCCGATATTTTATAATTCTTCACAAAATTTCATGTATTTAAATATTATTAAAATTTTATTATTGTTGTTCATGAACTGGCCATTGTGACAATTTCGTTTATGCATCGCTCTGTTCGGAGCATAAAACGCGCTTTGAAAAATGCGAATTCTTTAATTTATGCTAGGAATACTTGAAAACTATCTTTCAATGCATTAAATTTGGCCCGGGACTACATTTTATTGGAAACCATCGTAATTAAGTACGTAGGCTTTCAATTAAAACTTGATAATAATGCGTAGATGTTAAAGAATTTATCCCCTTTGAAGACGCGAAAAAAGTTTAATCCAAGATACTGCGCGTTGCGATTGGACGTATTTTCCATGAGTTTCATTTTTTATTACTAAATTAATTATCTAATTTCAAACGTTTTAAATTTAAATAAAATCAATTTACATTTCATAAAAAGATAGAATATTTTGTACTTACAATATTGAAGATCAAAATAAATTGCTTTGTTTTTTTTTTACACACTGGATTAATACTACACTGGGATTACATTCCCCCTACTTTTAGAATCAGCTTTCCACAATAAATCCAGTGTTGGACGTGGTCTCAAAGCGCTGTATTTACATAGAGCTTTCACAGTAGCAGGCGGGATTATTTACAAGCTTTTAAGTCACGAAGCAGTGCAGTGTTCACGTCAATCTCAAGATAGTACAAGTTTCTAGCAATCACCGAGCACAAAAACACGTAAATATATTGCAATTTAAAATGGCTACAAAGCAAAAGAATGTTTTGGCAGTCACAGTATTCGTAATTGTCTGAGTTAGTACAATGTTCTTCCAGTCGGCAGGTACAACAACAACAGAAAAATGTACTACATTTTAAAAACGTTACAAAGCAAGAGAAATTATTGTTATCACAAAGTTAAAGTGTTACAAAATAACAATATTAGTAACAGTCACAGTGCAGTGTTTTTCAGTCACTGAGCACAATTAACAAAAGAAAAAAGCATTGGAATTAAAAAATATTACAAAGCAGAAGAATGTCTTGAAGTCACAGTATTTGTAACTGTCAACGAACGTGACACGAAGCCAACGGCCTTTCAAATTGCGTGTCCGTCACATTTCACGGCTTGACACGCATCCCTGAAGCGTGTCTAATATGGCTCAGCTGTCTCGTCTGTGTTATGTCTGTGTCTCTCCTGTGGCTGTGCTTTGGCTCGTCTGTGTCTCGTTTGTGTTATTTCTATGTCTCTCCTGTGTCTTGACTGTGTCTCGTCTGTGTCTTGTCTGTGTCTCAGGCGTGTCTCGTCTGTGGTTCAGCTGTGGCTCGTCTGGGTCTTGTCGTGTCTTGTCTGTGTCTCGTCTGTGTCTTGTCTGTGGCTCTGCTGTGTCTCGTCTGTGTCTCAGCTGTGGTTCAACTGTGACTAATCAGACTATAGAATTGGGTAAATTTCCATGAACTCTCTAGAAACACTTCATTAACATTGTTATCGTTAGAAATGATTGGTGGATCGCTACCATATTTTTCTCAAAATTTGGTTCTAGCACTAAGAAACGAGTTCAAGACATCCTGTCTCAAACACAGTGTGAATTAATGCTGAAAGCCTAAAAGCAATTTCAATTGGCAAGATGTTTTTTTTTTATTCAAGATTGCCGCAAAATAAATTTTTCGTATGACGACAATTACACTAATTCCTTCAAATGACCATAAATTATGGACATTTCTTGCATTAAGTTCGCTCGTTAGCGTATTTATATCAAAATTGCGTGAAATGTTGGAAAATATTGGACATTGCACTTAAAAGCATAAATTAAAAAAAAATAGCTGACTTTTTGTAGCAATTTTTCACGTTTGTGAAAATAACAAAAGCGACGATGAATCCGAAGACATAATACATTCAAGAATAGCGGGTAAATGTTAATGTTGTTAATTCATTGACAAAAATCTTAACGATCGTGACTAATTTTGTCCGGGACAATTAATAATCGTGAATAATTTTGTCTTGGTGCTAAAAACGTAATTTAATTCGTTATGGTCATTAGTATTCTATTGCCTACAAGATTGATGCACGTGCTATTGCCTTAAGGATTGGCGTATGTGTTACTGAACACAAGATTGGTGGATGTGTTACTGAACACAAGATTGGTACTGAACACAAGATTGGTGTACGTGTTACTGAACACAAGATTGGTGCATGTGTTACTGAACACAAGATTGGTACTGAACACAAGATTGGTGTACGTGTTACTGAACACAAGATTGGTGTACGTGTTATTGCGCACAAAATTTGTGCATGTGCTACTTCCCAAAACTAAAATTATTTCTCCAACGGTTAAATATATCGAATAGATCGTTTCCGCATTGCAGGCTAACAGTCGTTGGAACCGATGACTTCAATTAAGAACAATAAAATGAATCGTTGATTCCCAGTCTCTTAAGCGAGTATGTAACTACCAACCCTACTAATTCGAACATCAAATACCATTAAACGTGATTGCTATGAACATCTTTCACCATTCTTTATAAAAGTCAACACCTGCCGAACAAGAAATCCTTATACTAAGCTGGAATTTCTCGGAAATGACATGACGCTCAGCTCATTTTATTAGACAATTCCGCCACATTTTTTCTGATCAATTAGCGTATTAGTATACAGGGAAATCAATGGATAGTAGTAGGTAAAAAAAATTACACATTAGTATTAAAGAATGTCGCTAACCCTACGTTGCGCGGGATGTTGTGCGTAATAATTGCTGGTTAAGCTGTCAGATTAAACCGTCGCAATTTGGGAAGATTTTGTAAATGAAAACCAACATACCAATTAGGCTAAGGGAAATATTTAAGTTAAATGTCTCGCAATCAATAATAAAAACACTACAAAGTACCCAAAAGAGTATTAAATAACTCATTTTTGTTATGGATTTATAATGAATCTTAAGATACAGGATTTATAGTTTGAAAGAAAATTTTGAACAACTTCATCAATCTTATTACCAAATTTCAATCTGCTAACCTTAACGTCAAAGCTCCTTGCGCTTGGTAACCGTCGTACACTCAGTGAGCAGCAGAAGCTCTACCGCTATAGCGACGTTACAGCAGCCGTTCAGTCAACTGCTGACCGTACAGCTCCAGAGTCTCGACTGGAAGGCAGCTGGCAACTCGCAAACCACGGCATGCACAATTGCACACAAAATGAACCTCCGGTGAACGAGGTTCGAGCTGAGTGCGGTCACGGACGTCACCCGAAGCTGCAACGGCAAATAGAGCAACAACTAACGAAAAAAAAGAAAACGTACAAATATTTATTGTGCGCGCAAAAAAAGTGATCCAGTACAGAGGCAGTGGTAAGTGAAGCTGTGAGAATTTTTATCCAAAAGGCATCTAATTGTTGCGAATTTTTGCTTATAGGATTTTACACACAAAAATTCGATTTAATTAAATGTTCGGGAAATCGGAGCTGAGAAGGTAAACATATTCCTGAGCAGTACCTGACAATTAAAGGTGTTTTCAGTTATTTAGGAATATAATATATCTATAATAGTGTTAGCCTGATAGTGATAATAATATAGTGCTGTCAACGTGGGAGAATAGGCCGTGTCTGCTCTCTTACCGATTCTTAACATCCCAGAATTTTCAATGTCAAATAGGTCTCGAACCTACTGTACAAGTCACTGGTCCAATCATGATGTTTCTTAACCACTCGACCATCTCATCATCCATCTTGTACATCGCCGCGATAACATCCAAATCTACTCAACTCACGTAATAATTTAGTTTTCACGTCCAGTGCAGGTGCGACGTTAAATTTTCGCGCGATCCCTTTTGTTTAGGAACGAAGCATATTTGGGAGCCGCGGTACCTGCCCTATCGTTGATTAATCTGCTCTTGCTGTGAATAGCTCATCAGCTACGCTGCTACTTAGTTGTGTGACGTATTGTTGTGCATTTGTTTACATTTATCATAGTTACCTTAATTAAACATCGTTTCACGGGTCTAATGAAGTTCACGTTTTTTTATCTAAACAAAGGAGATTCTTGATTACCTCTTGCAGACTTTACGAAGACCCAGGCACCTCATTTGCGTAAGCGGACGCTTGTTAGATAGCGCTGTGGATGTGCATTAAAATTTTTCATGTTAAAATATCCTTTCAAAATCTGGATAATCCTGTTAATAATTTTTATTAAACCCAGTTTTTTCCCTTGCAGTCTGTAAATGTGAAGATCGAATTCGATAAGTACTAAATAGTTTCATTTAATATCCTCGATGAATTTATCATGTCAGTGGGGCCGTTCCAAAATTAGGTTCTTCAATTTAAATAAGAGTCAGTTCAGTCGTTCAAAATAGAATTTTCGGTGAGAACTTCAATGATTCAACGACAGATGTTTGTTCCAATGCGGTTCAAATAAATAACTTCTTACGTTCAACTTGCGAATTCCCCAAAACTTAGAAATTTGTTCAATTTAAAATGGCAAAAATGCTGTTAAAATTTCGCTAGTGTCAATTCAGCCGTTCATGAAATTAAATTAGGATAAATAAATTTTTAAACTTTAGGATTCTCCCAAACCAAGAAGTTTATACACTTAGAACAGCAAAAATGCTGTTCAAATTTTACGAATGTCATCATGTTTTCTGGCAAAAAGTGTATTCACATAAGGATACAAATTGAAACGCCGGAAGCTTTGCATCGTAGTCATATCATCGTAAAAAGGTAATTGGGGTAATTATAAATGGATTGTGATAGCTTTCATGTATTCCTCAAAAGTAGCAGCAAACAATTTGTGGTCTAACATGACAGAAATAGAAGAAAAGAAGTGCATAACAATAGATTTGGGAAGTTAATTTTAGCAGCATAACATGTAAAACTTTCAAATCTTACATGATGCAACCATAATTCAACCAAACTTTAGTCTACTGTTGGTTTTACAACAGAAAAGATTTTACACCGTTGCTCCCTACAACGTTCTTGCGGAATCATTCCAAAATATATGAAGGCATTCATCACTATTTTCAGTTGCCACGAATTGTAAACAAGCTTGTCATCAAATGTTCAGGATTTACACAGTTTTCACGAACGTTGACAATGTGTTGGCGACATCGACAAAGACTCTTTCTGCGTCTTGAGTTCCTTTGACGGCACCGAAGATGAACTGTTGATTCTCTGCCTGACGTATGAACATGCGTGTTGCCACCAGCACATATGGCGTCTGCAGGGTTGACCAACGCACTCCAAAGAAAGGGAATTTTTCGATTCGGTCGTCGCCTTCAGCATTGGACGAAAAGTATCCGTTCAAAAAGTTTTTCACGCTTGATTTGACGCAGTTGTCGTACCACCAACCACCTTTGTGCCTGAAAAGATAAGTTGAATGCCTTTTTAATAAAAGAAACTGAGACGCATTTGTTATTTTTTCCGCTCAGTACAAATTGATCATAAATTCCAATTTTTTTCTGAAAAATATTATTTTTAATTTTTGCAAAGTATAATTGGGTATCGAACACCAACCCTCCAGGCAAATAATGCTGAAACAACGTTGATTTAGAATTGATTTCATTAAGATCAACGTTTTTTATACGTAAAATGAACCTCAGGGGCCGTATTATCAAAACTCGGAACAAGTATCGGCTTCAGTACGCTTACCGGCCCAAGTACACGTGAAGGCCGATTTCTCGCCAGTGATTGGTGGAATTAGATTGAAAAGCCGTCACTGATTGGCTGATGGAGTTACGATTTCTTAACTATTTATGATACCTACTCAAATAAATGAAAATGAGTGAGACTCAGTACATCCATTTGCCCTTGTGCGGGTCAGCCTGACCTAGTTTGACCCGGCATAGGGGCATATCTGTGCTTCGTGCAGAAATTGTCCCTCACTATTTGGACAACATTACCCATTTAGTTCTTTGATAGTACGGCGCTAGACTACTCACTTGACGGCGCAGTTGCCCAGGAAGGCGTCCACGTCGCGGTCCAGCGTCGTGAACCCCCGGCCATCGGACGCCCGCAGCGCGTCGCCCGCCGCACCTCCGAGGTATCTGAAACCAAGTAATTATTTCATGATTAATTATCAAGGATGCAATTCATAACAGTTCAATGCAATTCATAACAGTTCAATGCAGTTCATGACAGTTCAATTCAATTCATACCAGTTCAATGCAATTCATAACAGTTCAATGCGATTCATAATAGTTAGGGAGTCGTGAACAGGGGTATAAGGTGTAATCTAAATCGTAAGAAAACTGTTCAAACATTTCATTAAAATTATCAAAAGTTGTTTCTGTTCTGAAAAGTTATTTCATTAATATGTAAAACAATATGTTGTACTCACTGACTTTTATTGCAATAACTCACTTTCCGAGGTGGAGTTCATAGTTGCTCTCAGGACCTCCGACGACGATGGACTCGTAGTGAGCCAAAGCTGTAGCCCCTGAAGCATCTGTTAGTTCGACGAGAAGTTCATGCCGTCCCGAAGTAGTTATTGAATTCAAACAGTCCAGACCCATGAAGTAACCTTTCTGCAGGTCCCCGAATCCTTTTCTGTAGTTATCCAAGGTTGTGTCGAACAATCCAGCGTCTGGATTCTGCCTTTCTCTTGCTTGGATTGTGATCCAGTTCCCTCCATAGGTATCGGTACAGTAACGTTCACACAAAACAGGGTTCGGTTCACCGTGACAGAAGTACAAGTCTTGCCGCTCGCTATAAGTTGTCTCAAAAACTATGTAGTATGCATCTATTGTTGTTATTTGTTCTGGATAAACGACCTTCGTGATGGCTAAGTTTTCAAAGATCTGTTCGACGACTGTAACAAGCCACTGGAAAAGTTCAGGGTTCGTGTACAGTAGATTCCTGACATAATATTCAATGGTTGCAGTGTTGACTTCGCTGATAGAGAATATTTGAATAAGAGTATCGAGGCTTTCAGTCAAAGTTTGAAGGTAAGGCAATTGAGCTTCAAAGTCTGCAGGAGACGCCACGACTTGCATTTGAGCCATCATCAGTTCTAAAATTTGCTGAATCTGTACTTCGTTAATCAACGACAGAACCGAAATGAGACCATCCAAGTAAATATTCCCAGTTTGAACAGTAATTCCTCCAGGGAAATGAATAATTCCAGGGACAGGGTCTGGGTTAATGGGGTATTTCCAATTGATTTTAGGTGACAAAGTAGTACTAGTACTAGGCGGGATGGTTACAGGTTGTACGGTGGTGCTCACTGCCGGAGGGCGGGTGATTACAGTAATTATTTCGATAAGATATCGCTCTATGCTTTTTGCAACGGAAACAGGCATGCCCAAGTCTGGCAGACATTGCATGGCACTCTGCGCTAGGCACAGCTTCTGGGGTGACGTCCGACATACAGAGTACAGCGTAGAGCACAAGTCTTCATCGAGTTGAGGGACATAGCAATTGTTCTGCATAGAGCCAGAGGTGATAACAGTTCCAGCCCATGCCTGGGAAGCCGACACAACCACCAGCAATAAATTGAGTCGATTCAGCATCGCAAATTATTTTCTGCAATAGATGAGGAGAGTACTATTAAAATTAGATTGGGACCAAGAAAATGAGAAAAATACAGTCAGAATGAGAGGAGTAAAATTATAATGAAAATCGGACCATGAAAATGAGAGAAATTTACTTATCAAATTGAGACTAGTATAATCAAATGAGAGGAGTATAATTGAAATGAAAATAATGCAGCTAAAATGAGAAGAGTTTAATCGGAGTGGGAAGAATACATTTGAAATGAAAAAAGTTTAATCAAAAAGAGGGGAAAGTCAAGGAAAAAACTTCTTCGAGAAACATCTCCTATGATTGAAACCTTTAGAAACAGAATGTATGTTTCTCCAGATATACAGATTTGTTTCGTTTTGAAAAATGAATCCTCATAGATAACGGATAATTTTTCGTTTCCGTTGATCGATGCAGTAATTCCTTTTAAAAACTGCAATATTATAATAATAATTGTAATAATTTCAGCTCTCGAGCCTATAAATCAGGACATATTATTGAGAAGTCTAATTAAACTGAAATTAATTGCACATTTGTTTAATCGAAAAAATAAAATATCTTGGATACGAGTTCGGTACAATTTCATTTTTCTATCACGCAACCTTACCTTCGACGTACGTGTACAAAGCAGAGCCTCTCTTTGCAGTTTGTCCGGGTGTTGGGATCCGCAGTTACTGAGTCCTCCAGCAAAATACCGGTCGTTTTATATCCTTCTTATGAGGGGACTTGTGGTTGTTGAGAGAAGATATTAAATTACCGTGACGTCGAAAACGCCACACACGTGACTCGAGTCTCGGTTCACGACATCTTGGCCGAGGTGATTGTGTCTAGAATGTCAGAACGTAAACTACAAAGAAGGATTTTTTAGTGCTGTTATGTCTAGTGATCCTGACAGCGAATGACAAATTAGGCTTTTAGGTCTAGTATTTCTGATAGAGAACTAGAAGAAGGCATCACTAGTGCTTTTGTTACCACTATTTCTGACAGAGAACTCAAAGAAGGCATTACTATTACTTTTGGGCCTAGTATTTCTGAAAGAGAACTGGAAGAAGGCATTACCAATGCTTGTTTTGACTAGTATTTCTAATTTTCATGAGCGCTAAATGATTTCATCTCGATATCTCGTTTCCATGGTTTCTACATCATCTTTTGCTAGGCTGTCAATATTTTTGTGACGTAAAAAATAACGTGGCACCGAAATTATTTGTGTGAGTCTTGGATTTCCCTCGCGTACCAATATTGGTGCGCGTACCAACAGTGGAACACAACCAACAGTGGTGCGCGTACCAACAGTGGTACCTGATATAGTTTGTTAACCACCCGAACTGCCGTCATGGAGCCATTATTATGCATTAATTATGATATTTCAGTCTAGATAGGCTCATTCTCAATAATATTCACTCAATTGAGTAGCAAGAATTTATACATTAATTTCGTTTTCTATTAAGCTGGGATCTATTATCGCGGCATTTCATCGAATATTTTTTATTGTAACACGGCGAGCGGTAGCAAGTTATTTCCACGCTTACCTAATAAATCTTTTTCTTTTCATCTTTTTTTCAGTCAAAAGCCCTGCTGCTCAGCACCAAAATCAGATCTTCAGCGATCAGTTGCAGCAAAATTATCTCCCACTTGCACCTTAATATTCATCGACAATTTGTACCATAACTTGACACTGCTAGAACTTATCGCGATATTTATCTACAACCAGAGGTGGGCAGTAGCGCGCTACATGTAGCGGCCGCTACATTTTCAGTAGCGGTAGCGACGCTACATTTAAGCAATTGTAGCGGTAGCGGTAGCGCCCGCTACATATTTAAGTAGCAATACGTGGTTTTGCCGCTACAGCGCTACCGCTACATTTATAGATAAAGCCTTTAGATTTTACTTAATAGTATTAAATATTATTTAAAAACCAGCATGATACATACATAACATAAATTACAGAATAAAATGTACGAAAGATTTCGGTGTAATGTTGTCAACCTCAGCCTCTTACTATATATAGTGTCAACATGTTAGTTGTTACTTGTTGTTACCAGTTACCACTTACAGGTATTTTTTCATGTTTCAGTTTGCTTAGTTATTTTACACAGTTATTTTTATCTTACGCCTTCCCTACATAGATGTCTACTTTAATCTACCAATCTCAAAAATAATCCGCATATATATTCAAATAAAAGACCGATTTTTTATATGTATATGTGGATAATTTCTGAGATTGGGAGATTAAAGTAGACATCCATGTAGGGAAGGTAAAACATAAAACTAACTGTAACTTTTATTTACTGAATCTAACCCGTACTAGTTCGGTTAGGTTAATTGCAATAAAGTTGCATTGATATATTTTGAAAATGTTTTATTATCATTAAATGTTTCTGAGTAAATCCCAATAGCAGAACAATAAATATTTAGAGATTTCCAATAATTTTTGCCATTGTAGCGGCTAATGTAGCGCGCTACATTTTACTGTAGCGGTAGCGCTCGCTACAATCTACTGGGTGTAGCGGTAGCGCCCGCTACATTTAGAGCATGTAGCGGTAGCGGTAGCACCGCTACATTTCAAAGTAGCGCTGCCCAGCTCTGTCTATAACTGAGGCTTCTTAAGTTATTCGATATTTATACTTTGTTTACGGACACATTACCAGTCCCCATGTTATTTGTACCTAAATGCCTGGTAACGGGAGTTACTGTCAGTAGACAGGATATAGTTAAAGGATATAGTTAAAAAAGGATATAATTAAGGATATTGTAAATAAAATACTTGTAAAAACTTTTTAAAAAATCACGTTTTTCTTGTGGACTAAAAAGTAGAAAATAAATTATGGCTCGCCCCCAAAAAAGTGTGTCGGGCAGATTTATGATTAAAGCGAAAAGCACACAACACACGAATTTTGGAAATTTGATGGTGAACGTACAGCCCGACCCACGTTTTTTGGGGCGGGCCATAATTTATTTTCTACTTATTAGTCCACAAGAAAAACGTGGTTTTTTAAAAAGTTTTTTTTTCAAGTATTTTATTTTCTCCTTTTTAGTCCGTTGCTACACATGGAAAACCCTAATTATATAGTTTATATTCTACTTTATCTAATGACTTGATTAAGTATGACTTGAGGTACGTATCGATGATACGCTGCGTCCGCGCCTGCTCGTCTATAACGTCAGCGCCCACATGTCATACTATATATATACTATATATATATATATACTTTACTCAATTAAGCTACTAATTTTGGTCTCTAATTGCTAGTTTTTATGATTGTATCTGAAATTGTTAGGCGAAAATAGCCTGCATATCGAAATTCAGATCTCTAGAGCAATCAGAAGTGGGCTAATTTTCGCTGTCAGTGTTAACAACAAACAAATCCACAAACAAACAAACGCGAAGCTGGGTAAAGAAAAACGTGTTAAAAAGGATATAGTTAAAATGATTCTGTGGAGCGAAGTATTCATAATAAAGTATGAATCAATATCTTGTGCGATAACATTGCTTTAATATGTTTATTAATTCACTAACGAAAATGTAGTTGCTGAATGAGATTTTAAAGTAGCATTTTAATCAACGAATAAATGACTGATTTTTCCAGAAATGTACTTCACCACGATGTATTTTACATTATTTATTTTCATACAAATTATCCTTCTGCTACATAACTAAATTAATCGTACATTATCAATAATTAGATAATAATTATTTATACATATCATTTCTGCTACATCGACTCCAAAATGGATGGCTCATATTGTCTAAATAGTGACACACTTTCTGCATGTAGCACTGGTACGCCTTTTTGCCGTGCCACACAAATTCTAGCTGACCCACAGAAGTTAGACAATGCATCATTATTCGGACAAAATCTCATTCAGTGCTCTTAGTGTATGCGTTATAGAGGGGTCTACGATAAAAAATATAGGGGGGTGGGGGGATGGCGTCCCGTTTCATATTTGAAAGTTATACTTGAAGGTTTTCCATAAGCAAAAAATTCAATTGCAAAATTTACGAAACTTCTGTAGTTTTGTACACTTTAATCAATAGAAAATTTGGGCGATTACAAATTGCGAATTTACAACTAGGCTAAATGAAGAAAAATTTTTTTTCTAGAGTTCAAGACATTATTGCATCAAGCTTGAGAAGAGCACACGTTAGTAGGCGCTTGTTGATAAGCAATTTTTGAACGGATAATTATTTTTCACAATAGTATAAATTTCATTAGATTACGAGCTTTACAAACACAATTCTTTTCTATATTTCTATATTTCATGTTGTTAGCAGGCAATCACATTGGACGTTCACCAGCAGCATTGAACCTGCTGCTCGCCAAAAAAAAATCATCTATCCGGTATAAAAAAGGATTTAATAAAACGTATTAAATGTTATATTAACTCTTGAGAAGTTATGTTTGACTTGAACTTGTATAAGTATAACTGGAATGCCCGCTCGACCGTACCTCTCTGGCAACGAATTCAAGATGAATTCAAAACCAAATAAAGCATAACGAAACATATGCGCAACTAAATAACATTACAACAGAAATCAATGCAAACTTTCATCCATGCAACCAAATATTGAACAACAAAATATCCATAGAACCAAGTATCAATACAACCAAATTTACAAAAAAAGTAAAGTATTTGCACAACCAAGTTTCCGTACCACCTATCATTTGTGCGACAAAAAAAAAAAAATAATAAATAACCTTACACTAAAATTTCAAATTATCTTCAAATTCAAATATTATTTCTACCAGATAATTTATCGAACTCAAAAAGATATCCGTACAACCAAAAATATTATTTAAAAAATAACATCCGTAAACAAATATTTGTTCAACACAAAGAAATATGTTTTCAACCAAATTTTCGTTCAACAAACACAAATGATGATTATTTAAATGAGCCTTCGAGCTTTAAGCATTTTTTCAAGCTTGGCTATCCTGCTAAGTTCGTGTTCAGGAGAAGCGACGGTAGCGGTGTTGGTTGTGTTGGTTGTTGTGGTGGTTGAATTGATGGTTGTTGCAGAAGCGTCGGACTCAACCGAGGTGCGTTGTCTGTAGCTCTCTAGCAGCGGTGCTTTATCTTTGATGCCTCTCAGCTCCAGCACCTGCAGGTATTTACTTAATAAACCTGATATTCCGCTATCTTTGATGCCTCTCAGCTCCAGCACCTGTAGGTATTTACTTAATAAACCTGATATTCCGCTATCTTTGATGCCTCTCAGCTCCAGCACCTGCAGGTATTTACTTAATAAAGGTATTTACTTAATAATATATCCCGCTATCTTTGATGTCCTACAAGTCTTTACCAAAACAAATGCAAACCTATTCCAATATAATGATAGAACCTCTTCAATAGATAATATTGACTTATACTTATCATGTATTCTCCTCGGACTTTCTCTCCCAAAGCTGCAGAATGGGACTGTGAAAAAGTGATTGTGAATGAGATTGTGAAAAAGTATTCATAATCTAAGGATTACCAACCTGCACGTAAACGCCTGTGTTATCTCGACTGAGCTTACATTTAAATTAGTATTGAATAAATATAACTGTACAAATTCTTGAAAAATATACTGTATGGGATGATAGAAGAAAACGAATCATTGTGTGCCCCAAAAATGCGGTGTGTTCTAATGACAATCCTTATATTTACTTGAAAATTTTCCATGTAAATCACCTTTTGGAAGTCGGCGAGTGAGAGATCAGGCATGAGGCGGATGCTCTTTTCCACCAGCTGCATCGGCGAGCTGTACTCTCCCATCACAACCTGGGCAGAAATTCACTTAAAAATATATATCCAATGTAATAATAATAATAATTATCTAGATAGAAACCTAATTAGATAAGTACAACTACAAAATATTATATGAGCCTAGAAAGAAGCATACTTTAAAAATAACAAGTATAAAAAACCCAGAGGTAATAACAAATAAATATTATATATATATATAAATAAATAAATATTATAGCAATTTGGGCAGAAAAACAATGCAATGTCTCCATCAGTAAAAAAAGTTGTGTGAAAAACTGTCTGAATCTAGGCATGCATTGCGCAAGTTGGTTATCAATATTAAGTCAGGAAGTCAAGAGGTAAATAATTTAAAAAATTACAGCATTCTCGTACTTCAATTAATAAATGATAGCGCTTTAAAAACGACGAGTAACGTATCCATAGACTGAAGATTACACTCAAAAAACTAACCTGAAGAACGAGTTCAGGGCGCGCGAGGCTCTTGGTAACCATCCTCGTGTAGGATACGGGAGGATCTCGGATCACCTGCGCGACAAACACACGTTTAGGAAACTCCCCAGCCAAACAAGACCTGCGGATCTGACAAGCAACAAGCACTCAGAGTTCCTTTATTGACAGATGAAAGAGTTTCCAGAGTTCTTTTCTACGGATTTATTGTTTGATACAAAGGCACCTCTCCCCAAAGGCCCCCCAAAGGATCCCAGAGTTCGTTTAGGGACAGATGAATGAGTTCCCAGAGTTCCTTTCTACGGATTAATTGTTTGATACAAAGGCACCTCTCCCCAAAGGCCCCCCAAAGGATCCCAGAGGTCGTTTAAGGACACTAACACTAAGTCATGCTGCAAGCACCACTTTTGACGGCTACCAAGCGCCGCCCACCAGCGACACTGAGAAATAAAATAAGCTTCCCGAGGCTCGAACCCACGGCTAGCTCTTCTCATCTCGATGCCGCTACCACTGAGCTACCATAACAATAACAATAATCGAGACAATTATATTCTCCAGCATTGATTTTACTTTGATTAAACTCTAGTACATGCATTCCTGTGACGTCATAAACTGGCAAAATCAACTGCTATTCGGTCGGCATTTTAGCACACGAGATTGCAAAAAGCCAAAAACATCAATCTCTTATGAAACTTAGAGATATCAAACACTGCATTAACAGTAATCCTACGGCCTTGAGATATTAACTCTTTTTACCCTGTAATTAGGGTAACAATACCTGTTGTTACCACATAAATAGCATTGTGAACGCCTTATCATATACGACGTTTATAATATAATATATTTATAATATGCCTTATTATACACGGCTTTTATAACAAAATATATTTATAATACGCCTTACTACATACGGCGTTCATAATATAATATATTTATAATACGCCTAATTTTATACGGAGTTTATAATATATTATATTTATAATACCTAATATAAACGTGTGCAATACATAGAACACTAAGTCTCAATATTACATACACACCTTTGAGGCCATGACAGGCATGTGCAGCAGCACCGCCTTGAGAGCGTGACAGTCTCAATATAAACGNATAAACGTGTCCAGTCTTAAGATAAACGTGTCTAATGTATAGAATAGACACAAGTGTTAACACGACACACCTTTGAGGCCATGACACACCTTTGAGGCCATGACACACCTTTGAGGCCATGACACACCTTTGAGGCCATGACACACCTTGGAGGCCATGACAGGCATGTGCAGCAGCACCGCCTTGAGAGCGTGACAGTCCAGCAGCAGCTGCTCGCACCCGATGCTGTTGATGGGCCGACAGCGATACACCTGCACCAGCCAATATTATAGATTAATTATGAACATTTAATATTGTACAGCAAATATTATTAGAGGGAATCCTCTATTAATAAAAAAGCAAATAGAGTACTAAAGGATTCCAACTCAAGATGCATTTCGGAAGTTAAACTTTGCTCTTTGCTTCAAAAATTACTTTTAATCATGCAGTTATTTTTAAATCTCCGCTTTCTTAATTACTGGGAGTATAAATTGCACTAGTAAGTATTTATACGCTACTTTTAACTTTGCGCTTTAACTATGAGTTGATAATAATCTTGCGCCATTGAAGCATCAGTGACGAATAAATTCACGAAAATATGAATGTTATCACCTATCTAATTTTCAACAGAAAATAAATTCAGGAAAATATAAATATGATTATGGCAAAATTCGACATGCCAATAGTGAAAGTAGGAATTGATTCTAAATTTCATCACATTACTCAACTTCAGCAATTATTCACTTGAAATGAAAGACCTTTTCATCTTAATGCAGAAGAAATTAATTCTAATTGCAATTAAAAGGTGCGAAAAAAGTAGTATAGTAACTAGTAAGGCGGAAAACTGACCTGTTGAGTGAACTTTATGCATATCCCTGCAGCCAGCTTGTCACAAAATCTAAAAGAAATAAAACACAATATATTTAAATTATAAAATACAATATATTTTAATAATAAAAACATAATATTCATTAAAAAAAACATACATTGAAACGCACGAAAAGATGAATAACCACAGGAGCGACAAAAATACAGGCAGTTGCTGGAACTAGTAATTCCAATATATTTCAACAAGATTTGATCTCATTTTGAATAAATATCCGTAGTTAAGATTTGAGGTGATTATCAACACTGAAAAAATCTGGTTCTTGTTTCATTAATAAATTCGTGATCATGTCTTCAATAATAAAATTTTATATACGTAAGTATAGTAATCAGAGGCAGCATCACGGCATTAAATTGTAGCATTACTGCATTGATCATCATTGTATCTGGATTTGAGAAACACTTTATCTACTTATTTATTATATAAAAAATATAATGCACACACCTGGTGAAGTGTTCACAGCCACGGTACACACCTGCTGAAGTGTATACAGACACGGTACACACCTGGTGAAGTGTTTACAGCCACGGTACACACCTGGTGAAGTGTTTACAGACACGGTACACACCTGGTGAAGTGTTTACGTGAGGTGTGGAGATGGTAGCGCACTAGAGGCACGGTGGTGCTGAGGTGAGCTGAGAGCTGAGACACGTACGAGCTCTGGTCGCCTGTCTGCTCCAGCAGCCAGTTCAGCTTCGGGATGCTCGCCAGATATCCATCGCAGAGCGACTCTACGTGGCCCACCAGCAGCAGGATGCACTGCAACAACAATGATAATATGAAATCCCGGTGATAAACTGAAACAACAATGTGACACTGAGATGCCAATGTGACACTCAGATGCCAATGTGACACCGAAATGCCAATGTGACACCGAAATGCAAATGTAACACTGAGATGCCAAAGTTACACTGAAATGCAAATGTGACACTGAAATGCCGATGTTAAACTGAAACACCAAAGTTACACTGAAATGCAAATGTTACACTGAAATGCCCAGGTTATAATGGGAATTACCATTCGAATTGAAACTGTTACCAGTTACCAGGTATGTAGTCTTAATAAGCGATAAGTGGCAGACAAAAGGCTACATAAGATGCGATCTATGAGGACAAGGACACAAAAGAGCTCTGTAATATGTATATAACTGCCTCGCGAAAAGCCGTGACTTTAATCAAAATTTCCCCTCAAATGAATTATATCGCCTTGCTGACCATTTGCTAAGAAGACAGTGACATTTCAATAATTCTTTGTGCTTCTAGAATTAAACTTGTTATCGAAATACATTGAGTTGAGGCCAGGGTATTGTTACCTGAGATAGCACCGCATGAAAAAGTTCCTCTTCTGCAGCCAAAGAAATGTTTGAAGGAGCTGAACTGATGGCACTTGATGCGGAGGCAGCGAGAACTTTCCGAGGTGCATCTGGATCTGCGAATAAGACCGAGATTACAGATATTGCATAAATCATACACAAAAAAATATAACTCAGTACTCACTGCAGTGAGTGACAGAGAGCGCATTTTCTCGTCGACGAAAATTTGAGGTCACGGACAGACGGACGGACGGACCTGGCGAGCACAACAGTGCATTTTTTCCATAAATGAGAAAATGCGCTAAAAAGGCCAAAATTCATATAATGCTGAAGTTTATCATGAGGCCAAGTGACAGCCAAGTGACTTAAAGCCCCTGGTATGGACTTCGGGCCATATACCATTTTTCCAACAGTTTGGCCTGCAGTTTGTTGGCCATTATAAACAAGACTCTACACACCTGGTATGGATTTTGGAGCCAACTGCCACTTCAACAGTTTGGCCTGCAGTTTGTTGGCCATTATAAACAAGACTCTACACACCTGGTGTGGATTTTGGGGCCAACTGCCACTTCTCCAACAGTTTGGCCTGCAGTTTGTTGGCCGTTTTAAACATGACTCTACACACCTGGTATGGATTTTGGAGCCAACTGCCACTTCAACAGTTTGGCCTGCAGTTTGTTGGCCATTTTAAACATGACTCTACACACCTGGTATGGATTTAGGGGCCAACTGCCACTTCTCCAGCAGTTTGGCCTGCAGTTTGTTGGTCATGTGGGCGCAGTATTCGGCCGACACCAACACTGAACAAACTTTGCGCACCTCTTCCTCCGAGCTCAGACGCAGACTCTCTCCACCTTCTCGCACCAGTAGAGACTGGACCTGCAACAAACAAATTGTGTTATGAATTGGCATAATTGCACCCGTTTAGTAAAAGGTGTGATGTATATGCAAAATTGCACTCGTATTAAGTTAAAGTGTGTGATGTAATGTATATGCAAAATTGCACCCTTATTAAGTTAAAAGGCGTGATATATTTGCATTATGCACCCGTATTAAGTTAAAAGGCGTGATACACACGCATTATTCCACACTTGCCAATGAGGTTTAACGCATAAAATTTCACCCAAGTTATGCTAAACGTCATGATGTATACACTAAGTTCCGCCTTTGCGCACCAACAGAGACAGAAACTGGACCGAATAACTAAGTAATGCATATGAAAAATTCCATCTGTTATCAGATATAAAAAAAAATGTCAGCAGAAATTCATGTACTACCTACCTCAAACGCATTGTTTAAAAAAAACGTTTGAAGTGTTTTTTGTAGTTTACAAAATCTTAAATACGTAGCCTTGATATGCTTGACCACGATTTTCTCCTGAAGCTCACTAATGGTTAATGAGACATTAGCTGCTGGTGAGCAATGGTTGATGTTCTGAATGACCGACTAACATAGTCGAGAAACGATCAAACTGCTATATCATGTCTTTAGGAATAGTGCCAGATACCTGAGAAATCATGGTAAAAATGTCCCATATTGACGAGACATCTGGGTATTGATGAGAGAAATGATGGCACTGATATCTTTCCGTCTTTACGAAGAGTGCCACGTACCTGAGAAATGATGGCACTGATATCTTTCCCGTCTTTACGAAGAGTGCCACGTACCTCAGAAATGATGGCACTGATGTCTTTCCCGTCTTTACGAAGAGTGCCACGTACCTGAGAAATGATGGCACTGATATCTTTTCCGTCTTTACAAAGAGTGCCACGTACCTCAGAAATGATAGCACTGATGTCTTTCCCGTCTTCACGGAGAGTGCCACGTACCTGAGAAATGATGGCACTGATATCTTTCCCGTCTTCACGGAGAGTGCCACGTACCTGAGAAATGATGGCACTAATGTCTTTCATGTCCTTAGGGAGAGTGCCAAAGCCCTGCTGTGATGCCTGAGGCAAAGCTTCCCTCAGGACCCTCGTGGCAAACTCCCGCAGGCGTCGCTGGAAAATCGCTATGAGATTCGGCAGGCCATAGCCCTGCTGGGACACGCGGAGGTATTCCACCAGCATGTTCTGCAAGACAAAATTATATCTGAACACGAAACGATGATCGTTCATGATTGAGTACGTGATCATATTAAAATAGTTGACTTAAAACGCAAGTTAACCTAGAATCCAAAAGTAAAGGTTTTTTACCAGCATGTTCTGCAAGATAAAATTATTTCAGAGCACGAAATAGCTATTAGGTACTTGATAATATTAAAATAGTTTAAATAAAACATATGTTAACCTAGAATCAAAAAGTACCAAAAGTAAAGGTTTTCTATCAGCATGTTCTACGAGACAATGGCAGTTCAGAACAAGGGAAATGAAGTAAGCACTTATGACGAAGCTATGCAGGAGCATATGTTCAGTCTTAAAATGTCTAGCAAATTACGGAGCAGGCAATAAGTACAGCAGCTATCTCAATCAATCGTCAGTTATGGAAAGATCGGGTTCCAAAGGCCGGATCCCTTGTGAATCAAGTCACGAAAAGTACAAGAATCGGCAACAGGCCATGGGCCTATTTCTTCAATGCCGACACTTCTATTCTATTCTATCGTTAGTTGGTAACATTGCACTTCATTAAATAATTCCAAAGATAAGCTTTTCAATGAAGCAAAGAGCATTTTCGATGAGATATGGGGTCTCGCTTTGCGTTTAAAATAGCAAGATATAAAAAAATTTACGCCATCTTATACAGCGTGAAGAGTTCACCACAGCACGGCATCACACCGCCTCTCCTCACCTTATACAGCGTGAAGAGTTCACCACAGCACGGCATCACACCGCCCCTCCTCACCTTATACAGCGTGAAGAGCTCACCACAGCACGGCATCACACCGTCCCTCACCTTATACAGCGTGAAGAGCTCACCACAGCACGGCATCACATTGCTCTCCTCTTCTTCCACGCGGTCGAAGCTGTAGCTCTTCACCGCACTCATGAAGCGCTCGATTTGTTCGCCCAGGCGTCTGTAACATATGTTATCTTAAGCTATTTGTTGCTAGCTAATTTCTTCTAGACGTATTGTTTTTTACTTGAACAGTTATCTCATGTAGGTGAATAAATCAAATATTACGGATAAGAGACAAAATAAGATAATTATCAAACAAAGAGACAAAATGTGAAAGCAAATTAACATGAGCAATAGGTATAGAATTATTGGGTGCATCTGTCAAGCTTAGTGAATAATCATGCAAATGACTGTGATTAATATGTGTAAATGATCACTTAGTATGAATACCGTAAGTATGAATACTACATCATGGCTGAATCTAGCGAAATGAAATAGCTAGCGATGAAAAATTCACCGTGCTTTAAATGCAAATAATTGAATCGAAAATGTGATGAAATTTCTTGAAATGTTTTGTTTATTAAATTCTCAGTTAATTTATGATTTAAACAATTACTAGAGTAATAATAACCAAATAAGATTGTTACTACGACGATATCATCCCAAGAATGCTATTTGTTCATTACGGTAATTATATGATCGTTCAAGAGCCAATAGAGTGAGCCAATACATTACTTGTCTAAAGTATTAAGGTGATGATCGTTCATGAACCAATAAGAACATTACTTGTCTAAAGTATTAAGGTGATGATCGTTCATAAGCCAATAAGAACATTACTTGTCTAAAGTATTAAGGTGATGATCGTTCATAAGCCAATAANTTCATGAGACAATAAAGTGTTATTACTTGTCTAAAGTATTGTGATGATCGTTCATGAGACAATAAAGTGTTATTACTTGTCTAAAGTATTGTGATGATCGTTCATAAGCCAATAAGAACATTACTTGTCTAAAGTATTGTGATGATCGTTCATGAGACAATAAGAACATTACTTGTCAAAAGTATTGTGATGATCGTTCATGAGACAATAAAGTGTTATTACTTGTCTAAAGTATTAAGGTGAATATGAAGGTAAGGCAGGAAGCAGCTTGTTATAGCTCCGTCGTAAGGGCTCGGCGCAGCAGCAGGGGGAGGCTGGCTGTCTTCCCCGGCATTGCTGTTGCTGGCCGCAACTGAGCTCTGCAAATAACATTAATATATTCAGAGAGAGTAGGTCAAATGGTTTATTTGAACAGAAAAATACTATTTAAACAACAGAAACACTAAGGTAATAAGTCTGAACAACAACAATATTGTACACACAATATGTGTGAAGTTGTGAACAACAATTGCTTGGTAAGAAAAACCCAAACGCCTTAGAATGATGTGTACAAATAGCATTGATTTGAATTGATAGCTATTAATCAGTCAGTAAAACCGAAATGTTTATTATAAATAACGAAAACAAACAGAACGCATACAAATACGTCCGCCATGTGCACTGGTTCACATATTCAGTAATTTCAGCCTCAAGAATTCCACTCGTGACTACTGATGGCTACACAGTATACAGGAACAAAACTCATAGCACTCATGAAATCCTGTAAACAATTTATTTCAGTTACCCTGTAACTATAGTAACAAACGAGTAAAATTAGCAGACAATTAATAAAAAATAGTAACAATAAAATAAAATTAGTAAAAAATGGTAACAAATGAGTAAGTTAGGGAAAAATAGTAACAAGCAAGTAAAATTAGTGAAAAATAGTGACAAGCAAGTAAAATTAGTGAAAAATAGTAACAAACTAGTTAAATTAGTAAATACTAGTAACGCACCACGTCTTCGGAGCGAGGCGTGAAGCGACCAGCAGAAGAGGTGGCGCTAACAGGACTTCTTGGCGAAACATCAGAAGGCTTTGGTAATTTTTCGTTGCTGTTGTCGAGTAAATCTTCATAAGTGAAGCTGGTGCCGTACTTCTGTATGATCAGACTCTCCATGTCCGACAACAACCTGACAGTAACATACCTCTACGGATTAGATAACATAAAAATCATGAACAATTGCATGGCATAGCAAAATAACATAACAAATAGTGCTTTCTTTTCATTCCCGACAACAACACAGTTTCACAGGTTCTCCACTTCGGCCAATAACTTGACAACAAGAACAAACAAAAAACCTTTGATCATCACAAACATTCATTTGGCACAAATACGTACAAGTCTGGCTTTTTCATATTCACTATCTGCATAGTCACACAGTCATTTCTCCTCTTCAGAAAACGAAGTAATACAAGCAAGACATAATCTATAATCAAGGAGTAGGTAATACAAGCAAGACGTAATCTCTAATCGACACGCTCATACTATCATTCAATTGAGTACCTACCTATATTGTGTGTTGTTCGAGCAGAGCTTGAAGAAGTTCGTGGAACTTAGGAGCAATACGTACAGATGAACTTGCATGCCAATATTTTTGTACATGAACTTCAGTTTAAACATAGGATTCCACCATAGCTAAGAGGCTCTCTTCCTGTATTTGAATCCCTGCTTATAGTCCACAATAGCTCATGAAGCTATCAGGCAAATTTTTGCATTAATGATCGCGTGTAATTACTGTTCCTGTACATGAATCTTGGTATGAAGTATTCCATTCTGGCAATTAAATGAGGTTACAGATTACGAAATGAATTATACTGCTTTTTCTGTACATTCCTTACAATTGTGGCAAAATACATCTGTTTCTGTATATTGAACTGTTTGTACGTAGGACTCCCTGCTGACCTGTGGGCCTGCAGGATGGCGGTGGAGTCGATGTCTGCGGTGCGCAGCGCCATCGCCTGCGTCAGCTGCTCGTGTGTCAGGCGACAGAAGCTGTACGCCAGGCGAGCAGGTACCTGCACACACACACGTATACAATAACCTTTATTTAGTATAGGTTGCAGAATTTGTTCTCTTAAGCAGGTTTCATTGAAGACCAGAGAATCTGTTAACTGGTCTTCAATGTAACCTTTATTTATAAACTAAAAGTGAAGTAAGTAACGTAAGAGACACACATAATACACTGACATATATACTACCGAGGGAACATCTGGGCGAGGAACAGCTCACCTTCCAGCCTGGAGGGAACATCTGGGCGAGGAACAGCTCACCTTCCAGCCGGGAGGGAACATCTGGGCGAGGAACAGCTCACCTTCCAGCCGGGAGGGAACATCTGGGCGAGTGTTCTATCGAACTCGACGGCGGCTCTAAGGAACCACTTCCGTCTGAGGTCGACACAGGTGAGCCACCCGTCACGCTCTGAGCCCGCGAACACCGCCCGGTACTCAGCCAGCTGGTGCTCCACCACCAGCTCCATGATGCTCCGTCTGGAGGGTGGAGTTCATTAGACTAGTGCTACACCACCAGCTCCATGATGCTCCGTCTGGAGGGTGGAGTTCATTAGACTAGTGCTCCATTAACAGCTCCATTATGTTCCGTCTGGAGGGTGGACTTCATTAAAACCTCAGGCAATCAAGAGGCAGGAAATATATTCATTAAAAAAATAAGAGACCCATTCCATCAGAAAATAGGGATCAATTCATCAAAAAATTCAGCAGAGAGGGACTCAGTCCATCAGCAGAAGAGGGACTCAGTCCATCAGCAGAGAGGGACTCAGTCCATCAGCAGAGAGGGACTCAGTGCATCAGCAGAGAGGGACTCAGTCCATCAGCAGAGAGGGACTCAGCCCAATACAAGGGAGGGATCAATTGATCAAAAAAGGACTGAATTCATCAAAAGTGCAGTCCATCAAGCTCCGCTGTTCATGCTGAGAGTGAGAAAGTGGGTCGCTATTTGGACCGGTGACCCATTCACGCACTGACAAGTCAGCTCACCGGACATTCTTGTCAAGGACATTGGCAACGAGGCAAGCCTCTGCCAGCTGGTAGGACGGCGTTGCTAGGGATGCTGTCGATGATCTGAAGTCTGCCAGGATTTGCTGCTCCAGTTCCTTCTGATTCTGCAGCACCTGGTGAAAAAGCGGCAATTAATTTTTGTCATAAAATTCATGTATAATATGAAATGAAATGTTGGATTATTCAGCAATGAACAAGAAAGGCTTGACTGATCTGAGACATGCAGCAGTTAATGACAAAACAGCAATGAATTTTTGCCAAAAAATTTAAGTATGAAATGAAACTAGTTGGATAATTCAGCAACGTACAGGAAAAGGTCACCTGATCTGAGAGCTGCAGCAGCTGACGACATAACAGCGCTGAATTCCGACCAGAAAATATTTTAATAATATGAAAAGAAACGTGAATAATTCAGCAAAGTAAGAGATAGTCTCATCCAATCTGAGAGCTGCAGCGCTAATGACGAAACAGCATTGAAGTTTTGACATAGAAATATAATATTATTACTAATATTATTATTAAAATAATAATATTATTATTAAAATAACAATATTATTATTAAAATAACAATCTTAAAAGGAACATATATAATTAAATTCTCACCTGATCAGAGAGCTGTTTGACCTGCGGGATGTGGGTGTAGCGTGACAGATGCTGCATCACGTTCAGCACGCCCTGCAGCAGCGGTGCCAGCTCACCATACTGCCGTGCTGCCATCATGCTCCTGAGGAGAACAGTGCTGATCATTACACGTTAACTGTAAATTGGGCCATTTTTATGCGTGTCAATGATTACTTCCTATTGTTACTTATGTGGCATTTTTTGCTCAGAAGCAATACTTGGCACAAATTACAATAAAAAGCATATAAATCACAATTTACTTTTCAATTTTTGTTCCTAAAATATCTGTGTGAACACAAGGGGTTTGTTTCATTATTGGTTAAATGCAAGGCCCAATGTATTCATGAAGAGGATAAAATCATAAAAAGTTACAACTAACAATGATATCTTTTTTATTTATTAGCACAAAATACAAAAGTTGTATTATCCAAATTAGTGCAACTTTAACCTTGGTTATAAACACAAAATTTTAAATCAAAAACCTTATTTTGTCGACGCCCTCGGTAAGCATCTGCAGGTGGTTGAGAGTATTGATAGAGGTCGTGAGGTTTCGCTTGCCAGTATCCAGCTGGCGGATGTCGCGGGTTATGGCTCGCACTCGCTGTTCAGACTCTCCAGATGTCACCTGAAACAAGGAAGTCACTTTTGTACAAGCAATGCTAACTTGTAAGTTGTCACCAGAGACACGTAAGTCACAGCCTATCCACTCTATAGTAATTTGCATCTATCCAGAGGTCACCTGAGACAGGCAAGTTACCCCCTATAAACTCAATACTAATTTGCAACTATCCAGAGGTCACCTGAGACATGCAAGACACACCCTATACACTCAATACTAATTTGCAATTATATACAGGTTACTCAACTGGAATTAGCTGATTGTGCTAAAAAAAGTAATGGTAGAATTTATTGTGAAATGTTTCAATAACATCAGGTTGCTTCCATAAATGATTCAATAACAGTGTAATACATAAATAATTGACTGCCATCGCCATTTCAAATGCATTTCTGAGAAAAAAAAAGGCTGCAGTTTTTAACATCAATTGCTTTGAAAGCTATTTAAAAAGATTTTATTTAAGGTGCCAACTGGACTCGGTGTGGAAGTAATTATTTTTCATAGATAGTTACACACCTTAATTTCTTGAAACCTGGCTGAAAGTTGCCGAATGGACTCTTCTGCACTCTGTAGTGAATCTTGCCCAATCTGAAACAAATCTTAAGTGTAATATTAAAAACATCTTAATAATTCTGTTTGTAAATTACAGAATAAAATGATTGACAGACCTACACAAATGTTAAGAGGATTTATATGATTGAGGTTGTCTGGAGTCTAAACTTGGCTAAACTCATATCATCTAGTGCTCAAATTGATTATGGTCTACCTCCTAGTTCAAGCTATAGTTCCTAGCTGAAGGTTTTAGTGTGAGTCTCAAGTTTGAAAATTAAGTAAAAGGCATAAGTTCAAGGCCTAAGCTTACAATATAAGTGTAAAGTTGAAGTTTGAGGCCTAAATGAAGAGCTCAAGGTTAAGGTCTAAGCATAGGGCTCAAGTTCAAGGCCCAAGTGAAGGACTCAAGTTCAAGAATTAATTAAATACAGCGCTTATGTCTCAGACTAAAGTAAAGGGGATTACATTTAAGGCTTCAGTTTGAGGCTCCTTACTTGTGAGTTGATAGCCAGCTGCCTGACCAGCTGCTGGGTTTCATTCTCAACCAAGGAGAGCTTCACCCTCATCTCCTCGAGGACCTCATCCAGCAGATGCAGGGACTGCTCGGCAGGAAACCTCTCATTGATGTAGTCCACTGCATTGAAGTCAGGGGAGTCAAAAGGATCTTCTCCAGGTACTATCTGAAAAAATTAACCACAATAAACAACAAAATAAATAATTTCTCTTTAGTTGTTAATATAATCAATGATTAATTTGTTTAGAAAATATTTTTACTACAAATAATTATGATCCAATGAAGAACTTCAGAAGAGTTGCATACAAAATTTGTAAACTTTAAAAGCAATAATTTATATTTTAATCAAGAAGATTGATATGTTTCTTTCAGTGGACACATTCAGAACACAAATTAGTAATCTTGGGCTGCGCTGTTAACATTTTAGGTGTGTTTGAGTTTTGGGCTGTGTTGTTTGAAAGATTTTTTGCCTGATTTATTCTGTAATGTGAATAATTTCAAAAATAAATGACATAAGATGAATGATATTTGTTCTGAGGAGTACACATGAAAATACAGAAAAGTTTGATCAATAGAGGAGTAGAGAATTTTTTTTATAAAATGAAATCTAATGTGGAAGGAGTATGTACCTACAAAAAAAAAAGGGGTAATTTTCTATTATAGGTATTACACATGTCTGTAGCAGGGATGAAGGAATAACTAAAGTAAAGTGATAGTATAATTATCCACAAAATGCCTTAAATCTTATATAGTACGGTACCGTACATATGATATCTAGGTAGGTACCGTACAGAGTTTGGAAAAGGGATAGTATGAAATTTTATACAAGAATACATATGCTACAAAGCATCAACTTCAATTCAGTTAACAGGAAAGCACAATGAGATCCATCTCATAATATTCTCATTAACAAGACTGCTGGGTGCTAACTATACAGTTGATTAATATCACAAGCATTCAACTTCATCACACATTTCATTAAAAATGCTGCTTACATTCTACTAAAAATTTACAGATATCAATAATTAATATAATTATTATTACCTCTTGTATGGCAGCAATAACAGATTTTGAATATTGTAGAGGCAGTTCTTCTGTGTTGATATCAGTATCATCATTTGAGCCTAATTCTGATATCAACTGAGACATTGTGGCTTATCAATAATAAGCAAGATCTAGGTCAACTCAATAGTATGGGATATTTAAACTCTGAAAAGCAAATTAAATTGTGATTTGGTAAAAATTTTCATTCTATTTAATATAGAATGTTCAATGTTGAACAGAATTCTGCTCCTTGTGATAAAAAGAGACATAAGGTAACATAGAAAGTCAAAAGCCAGTAAATTGTTACCTACTGGCTAGTGGCTACATGACAAGATTACAGGCCAGGTCTACAGGATTGGAATTTTTTAGTTGAATTACTGGAATCTCAAGGTCAAGGTTCCAAAGAGACAAATTTTCAATAAAGTTTAGAATCTTGTAGCCAAATAAAACATTTTTGTTAACAATAAGATAGGAGGCAATTCATCTACTACTACTAGCAGGATTCTTGTGAGTTGTGGCTGTGGCCTGTGGGTGTGGGAAAGCTCTGGTTACAGCTCAAAAGGTAGATAGGTATATTACAATCCTGCATCCCTGCCCATTCAGTCACCACACAGTGCACAGCCAAAATAATGCTATTTTGAGTTTTGATTATTAGGGTAAACGCGGTATATTCCGACACTTTAAGGACGCATCGAGAAATGAAAAACTATAAAAAAAAACCTTATGCATTACATAAGTTCTGTTGCCTTCACATGACTCTCAAAACACTTCACTACGCGTCAGCAACGATGAAACGTCACAAAATGTTGCCATATTTAAAGTATACTTAAAGGATTCCTAATATATTCACAGACGTATTTAAAAGTCTCAAACCATAATATTCTTCCTATAAAAACAGTTATTCACTATTTGGTAGAGCCATGTCAACTGTCAAATTTGACACATTTTTCGATCTCACCACGTGGCATGCATTGTCTCTCTTTGGATCTTAATATTTTCCCACTAGATGGCCAAGACCTAGTGTTTTTGCAGTATTTCGACACGCAAATGTATGACGTCACCATTTCAACCATCAACAAACGCATGGAACTAAAACAAAGCTTAATATAAAGGAAAAACTAGAGAGGTGACGGAATTACCCACGATGACGGAATATACCGCGTTTACCCTACCTTAATCATTTAATGCATAATTTTTCTTTTTACAATTACTTGAAACACTTGAACAGAACAAAAATACTTATAATTATTAATCTTAAAAGTAAATTCAATCAACCATCCTAAGATTGCTAAGAATAATTTATTTTAATAAAACTTTCTACCATTTTCTCAGTTGCTATAAATATTGTAACATTGGTAACTTGTAAGAGTGTTACATTATAACATTATTTAACATGCTTAGTGAATAGTGCTTACCTACATCTTAGTGATCTTACTGCCAAGTCCCAATCCAATGGATAGGGTGATAGGTGATTAGTGGCAAACGAGAGGTTTTTAGAATCAATTCATTTTTAATTTCATCATCTACTCAATAATGTGAACAATTTCTAAATTCTAATGTATAATAATCAGATAATGCTGGTATCCAAAATCCTTTACTGGCAAATGATCATCTTTACCTAGTTTATTTAATTATAGGACTCATAAATGAACTTGAGAAAGAGTCTGAAAAGTTCTCTGCTTTATCACAGGCACACTGCCCAATGCCGGTATATGGTTATGTTATGATGATGATGGGCTCAGGCCGCTCAGTCCGGCTCACAGAGTCAGCAGTCTTTAGCCTTAGCCCTTGGGAGTTGGGCTTAGGCTATAGTTCACGTAGCAGAGCCTGCAGAGTGCAGAGGGACTATTTCTAGAAATGAAAAAATACTTTCCAGTGCACAACGGTCACAAGGTGAAGGTGGAATATAATGGAGTAATAACTGATGTCTGATAATATATATAGTATAATAATAATCATATATAATTATATATATAAGACGTGTCACGTGGGGCCGTGGGGGTAATATATTTTTTTTTATAGTTGGTTTTGGAGGCTTCCAGTGCTTGTGCACTGCCCAGCCTGGTCTCTGTCACTCTTTTGATGAAAGACTATGCACCGTGCAAAGGGGCTCAATGGCCCAAGTACCTTATATGCAGCATGCACCCAACATCCAGACAATTGAATTGGTCATGTAGCAAGGTTTTCAATATGCAAGTGATATATGCAGCATGCCTTATAATAACATGCACAGTGCGTCAAGCTTTATGCTGTAATAAAGCACCCTAACAGCATGCTAAATTGCACAAGTATGCCAAAAAATTAAACAAAACAGAACAAGAAAGAAGAAGAAGAAAAGAAAGAAAAACAAGAAAAAAATTTATATATACACATTTTTTTAAGTTCTTTGATTTGAAGGAGAAAGCACCCCCAGTTTGGAGCTACATCAGAGAGGCAGCTCCACTTTCCAGCAAATATTGCTGAGAAATAGAATCACGGCTCGTAGAAATGGAATCACGGCTGGCAAATCCATAAAACCACGGCTCGAAAAATTCAGTCGCGGCTCGCCAAGTAGATATATTCCATACTAGAAGTGAGCTATGGTGTCATCTACTCGACATTCTGGACAGACCCCCATAGCTGCCATTCCAAACCGGGCACGGTGGGCACCCACGCCTGCATGGCCCAGACGAAGGCGGGCCACCGCACACTGCAGAGATCTAGTCAGAGTCTCAGAGAGCTATAATCTATATAAGTGATGCATCCATCAAGGTTGTATCTGAATTGGCCACAGCCCACAACCAGTAGCAGCAACCTGAGTCTGCCAGCATAGTGGCAAAGCAGAGAGTTTTTTAGACTTTCCCTCAAGTTCAATTTTGAGCATTATAAGTAGACCAGTATCATGGATACCAGCATTTGCATTATCATACATAAGAAATTGGTTTAAATATTGAGTAGGTAAATGAGGAAATTAAAAATTAACTGATTCTAAAAAGTCTCTGGTTTGCCACTATGTCTGCCAGTATGCACGCCAGTGGCTGTTAAAGGCCTGAGCTAGCTGCCCATATGACTCATCAAAAGAAAGTATTGAACAAGAGGACCTGTCACCATAGTGGCAAGGCAGAGAGTTTTTTAGACTCTCCCTTGAGTTCATTTTTGAGTCCTATAAGTAGACCAGTAAAGTATCATGGATACCAGCATTATCTTACATAAGAAATTGGTTTAAGTCTTGAATAAATAAGGAAATTAGAAATGAACTGATTTTAAAAAATCTCTGGTTTGTCACTATGCCTGTCACTGCTGTGCGCCAGGCTACCTAGCAATCCGATCAGCCACCTCATTTCCAAAAACTCCACTATGACCCTTCACCCAGCAGAAAGCAACCGAGTTTAGCCCCCTCTGAAGAAGAAGGGCGTGAATAATATATACTATTGCAGCATAGGTAGGATGGCGGCGGCGGGTATTAAGGATCAGGTGCAGCCGCAGGGATGACTTTGAGTCAGTGAAGATCACTACCTGTCGGTTTTGTAGCTCAACTAGACTGAGGTCTGAGTGTCATCTGCAGTGCCTTGTATATGGCAAACAATTCTGCGCCCATCACTGAATGGCTTGGTGACAACAGCCAACCAGTTGCAGCTGAAAGCAGGGGGATGTATACACCTGCAGAAACAGTGGGGGTAATAGTTGTTGTTGTTGTTTTGTCTGCTTCTTGAGGAAGTGGAGTCGTCCTCCATACACCTCACGGCTCAAAAGGCTCCCCCGTCTGGCAAGCCAATCTGTAATAAATAAGGCTATTAGGCAAAATAATTGTGTCTTATGATCATTAAATAGTGCATCTGATTAGTCTACCGGTTAGTAACCCTTACCTAGCACTAATCTTGTCATTTGGACACAAGGAGGGGTAATAGTTCAAAGCTGAAGTTGCTGAAGTGGCGAACGAATGATTCATGAACTGCCGCGGTGGGATGAATTCCGCAATTTCATTGGGCAGATGTTACGGTTGCAGTTATTGCTACGCAAGTGACGCCTTCAGGCTTCAGCCACTGGAGCCTTGGACGCAACTTGGGGTTGCACTATCGTATTTTCGCAAATTCTCAGCGTCTTATTCGCCTTCAGCTTTCAAGTGGTCCAAAATGTGTTTGGTACCAACGTCTTCGGTTCTGGGTTCGTGACCGTGGTAAATTACTCATCTGAATAAATTTTACTCCAATGGCGATGAGACTAGGATAGACTGTGTAGTATATCCGGCGTAGAAGAATAAAGGTGCTTGTACATGGGGATAGTGCTGACGGCTAGTAAATCTGGCTAGTGACGGTCGCTTGGTGACTATCCGGCAAGTAAGCCTGTACACGTGGAGAGTAAAAGGTGACGCTAACTTCTCGTTCGCGCCCGCCAGTGCGTCGTTAGAAGCCGTCGAATGAGGTCTGTGAAGATGGATAGTGTGATCACCTTCAACAACTCGAGTTTGTACGTCTTTTTATACTCTATATTCTAGCCCTTAAATATACAGCGTCGGGAACAACTAATAAGGTCTTCTTTCCGTTTAAAAATACTCGTTTCTCTCTTCATTTTGTTGGAGTAACCATCATGGAAAACATCATACTTTAATTCATATTTTTGGAATATTTCAAAGAATAATTTAATATCGTCTGGAATACACTTTGTTGGATTCCTCTTAGAAACATTATCGTTCAAACAAGCCATGATTCACGTGACCCAAGATACTTCACAGGAGCGGCACAGATGCTCTCACCATGGCTGCATCAGCGCTACTAGCCACTTCTCCAGCCACGAAGGAATGGAAACAAAATATATATGATGACTATGTCACAAGTTCAATATATTTATTGAAATAGGTAACTGGCACAAAGTAGGCGAAACCTATAGCTCAGGCTCCGGTTGGTAGGAACTTCTCACAACGTACGCTCCCAGCCACTGACGATCGTGAAGCTGTGGGTGCACAAGAGGAATTTAATTTCAGTTATAAGTTAGATACAGTTATCGTTATAGTTATCAGTTATCGTTATAGTTATAAGTTATAGTTATCAGTTATAGTTATCAGTTATAGTTATCAGTTATAGTTATCAGTTATAGCGGATGTAAGGTTCTTTTAGGATTACTCAGGACAGCAGCACGTACGCCCCGATCATGAGCCCAGAACTGTGACAACTCATATGGCTCACCTTCACTATCAAGGGCGCACGCCAGTCCCAGGGCGGGTCCCACGCTACTAGAAGACTTCGGATGGTCGGACGGCACACGTCGGATGGTCGGACGGCGCACGTCGGATAGTCGGACGGCACACGTCGGATGGTCGGACGGCACACGTCGGATGGTCGGACGGCACACGTCGGATGATCGGACGGCACAATACACGCATTTAATCAGTCATTATTTCATTAGACGGTTTGAAATACCTTTTTTGTTGACAGGCACAACGAAAAATTGGTATTTTGATTGGTGTTAGTCAATTCAATAATCATTTATCGACTTGTCAAAACTTCGTAAAGTTACAGCAGTACAACGAGATCTCACAGCTGAATGACATCCAAAATGTTATCGCAAGTTCTAGTGTTCCCCTCACGTTATTGAGGTCGAAAAAGTCGACGTGGACGTCGTAGTGGCCTCCCACGCCGTAGTTGAGGACGTGCAAGTCCTCGGCCTTGGTCGTGGACAAGCCCGTCATGCTCGCGACACGGCGCACCACGGCGTCCACTGTCCTGCTGCGTCCAGAGCTCACCCACGCGCTGCCGGTACAAATATTGCAAAATTCAAATTGAACAAAATTCCAGATCAGATATATGCCCCAAGAATATTCTGATAAACTTTATCATTTCTTGCTATTATTTTCATAATAGATTAACATCAAGATACACATTCCTTCATGCGTGGCCTGTGCAGCATATTTATAGTTTCTGTAGGGTGCACTCGAAGAAAATTCCTATACTTGAAGTTGTTTCCTAACTGACTCACGTTTTTCCGATCCTAGCGAGAGACTTCATTTTCTTGTGTGTAACGAAAGAATGGACTTCTGTGGTCTGGAGTTCAGGCTCCGCTAAGCGTTTAATTTCAGCGATTTCTGCGTCGCTGACGACGTCCCTGAAGAGGAGGATGGCCGGGTCCGGCCACACGAGTTCCGCTTTGAAGCGCAGCAAGGCACCGTAGGGCACGGCCTCGTGGACGTAGCCGCAGTGCTGGGAGGACAGCACCTCTGACGACTGCCGACGTTATTCAGTTAAGTCAAAGTTAATTTAAATTGGTCCGTGAATTGAGAATTGCGGACTAACTTTTTACCAATGAGAACCTCGAATATCGGTGAAATCTTGTAGGTACAAGAATTTAAATCCTTATTAATTTATTAGTTATATTAACCTCATTCTACGTTATTTTTACTTGGGATACATTTATCAATTTGAAGATATTAATACATTGGAAATTACGTTAACAAAAGCAATAGCTCGCTGCGTTGAGCCTTGTGCCTGCGGTGCATCCAGCTCAGTACTCGAATTGAATTTAGGGACAAGCTAAACTTCAATATCACAATTATTGATATCGAATCATGCAGTAAAAATACTAAGCTTCCAAAATTTCCTGATTTTCTGCACCCATATTACCTGAAATATTTTAATTGGATGTGCAACGGATATTAGAATTGTTCACTAATTGTTCACCTGGAGCATCTCTCCCCGACAGAGGCGGTGGTAGTTGTCTGTGAGCTGGTCGACATGTTCGCTGCCGTCGCGCATCGAATAAATCGTCTTCTGGAAACTCCCTGGAATGCCCATCCCGGAGAATTCATCAAGCACCTGCTCCGAAGCTTCCTTGGCCAGTGTTTCTACCATCTGCCTCTGAAATTGAAAATATTGGTAGTTTCATATACAACGTCATCTGCTCACTCGACGGCTAATTTGCCGATTGTTTATGAAATGTAGGGTGTTTCTTGCTCCAGGAAATTACTGCTTGATCTGTTGAAATATCATATTAGTTTTTCACGGCATTAAACGAGTTTATGAAGCGAATTAAGTTTAAGAAATTTTGGAACAGTATTAGAACAAATTAGCCAAGTTTTGGGGTGTAAAACAAGTAATCCCGCGCTACAAATGAAGCAAGGAAGAATCAAGAAAGGAAATAATATTATTGTTTTTCTCATTTTACTGTCTGGAAAATCATGAAATTCTTGATACTCTTTTTATTTGAATTCAGTTAAATGAACATGCAGTACTTCTTTATTCTAAATAATGCTTCTGCTTTAAATACCGCGNGCTTTCCATTACCAACCGATCACCACCGTTGTCAGAGCAAATCTCTTCTTGCCCTTCATTTGTTTTAACTGTTTACAAAATAAAAATAATAAATTTTATCCCGTTTAAGAAAATGAAGCACTTAATTAAGACAGACCATTTTTCTGCGCTTGTTCATAGCCTGGACAGTCTCGTGGAGCTTGCGGTTCTCCGCGGCAGAGAGCACGCGCTTCTCACGCAGCAGAGTCAGGCCGCGCTGCGTCCAGCGCTCGCTCAGGTCGAATTCCAAGTTGACGAAACTTTGCTGCCCGAAGCGCAAGCAATCCTCAGCTGTCAATTTGGTGTCAAATTATCAGTGAATCTCGAATATTTGAATGCTATGAATTTTTCCGGCACCATTAATAATTGAATGCAAGGCTTTTTGGGCAGTACAAGTTATGCGTCGTATTTTTAATGTGAGCATCGGTTTCATCAGAAAGAATTAATTTAAAGTGATTTGTTCCTTGTTGACCTCAAAAGTTTAGATAAAACATAACAGAAAGTTTATCATGGATATAACTGAGGCGCATAAATGTGTTCACAGTTGATATAAATAAAACCTTACATTATAACCCAGGAAAATGGATCAGGATTTTACCAGTTAGATGAGAGGCTTGAGGAGCATCCAAGATCCTCCCCTGGAGGAGTTCCTCGAAGGGCAGGTCATAGGTGTCCTGGAGACGCACTAGTGCCAGCGCCGCCCCATTCAGGTCGTCTTCCTTGGGGAGCGTCAAGCCCTCCTTCACTGACGCCAGGCGACGTCGTACATCTGCATCATCGTGACCAAACCAACGGCCGGTAGATGTTGCGTTAGTAATTTGCTGAATTATTCGTTAGGATTTACTGTTGACTAAGTAGATAAGTTAACAAATTATCGTTGAACGAGATATTACTTGCAACTTAATTTATTTATAAAAAATATAAGTTATATTACCGAGATGCTAGATGAAAGTAAATACCTCTGATTTGGTCGACTGAGTCGATAGCATCCAGCACGTCGCTGTAGTCGAGAGTGAGGCGTCGCAACAGATGGTAACTCGCGACAGGATTACTCAGCTGACTGCTGCTGTCTTTACTCCATCCATCAACATATCTGAGGTGAATAAGAAGGCTGATGTGTGCCTTGATGTAAGGATAGTAATAAAAAACCGTTTTAATGATCTTAAACAAATTAAAAAACCCCACAATACCAAATACTATAAAACAATTTTAAAAAACATGCAAATTTACCCTATACTGTAAAAAACAATATAATCTAATAATAAATAACGAGAAGCATTGCTTGATTAACAGTAAATTACGACTAATAACAATAATATCAATAACTACCAACATATAGCTTAGCCATAACACACTTAAAGAACTGCGCATGTAGCAGTTACTTCAAGAAATGCTCATCTCGCAGACGAAAAATAACGTAAAATTCTTATGTTGATTTCCTAACAAACGTGTCGGAGTGCCACGTTGAGCACGGGAAAATACAATATACATAATAAAAATTATGTGGAAGTGAAATAACTCAAAGATGCGACGCTTCTCAGGATTATCTTCATGGCTCAAATTCACAACTACATTGAATTGAAAAGTAAGTGAACTTTCAGTAAAAAAAATACTAAAATGACATATACCCGGCCCGGCAATTCAAGGACACAAGTCCCGGCACGCTGACAGGCACTCAAGTCCCATGCAGCACGCCAAAAAAGACTCAAGTCCCGGCACGCCGCTTCTCAGGATTATCTTCATGGCTCAAATTCACAACTACATTGAATTGAAAAGTAAGTGAACTTTCAGTAAAAAAAATACTAAAATGACATATATATAGGCGCTTTCTGCAAAATTCAAGCACGTTACCTCCTGACAGTGTCGAGCCTGCGGTCTTGCTGCTGCAGGTGCTCACGAAGGACAGCAACGACCTCGTCTTCCACTTCCGCCAGTCGCACGACTGACGAAGCTGACGTGTGCACATCACCGATGCCCGCAGCGCACTGTTCAAAAATCGCCAGTGCCATGCAAGAAAAACTGAAAAGCCTCATGTAATTGCCCATTGCCAAATACTCGTGACGATCATTTAATTGATAATTTCACTTCCCAATTTTGTGATCACTTGTTAGTTTTTCAATGCAATATTTCCGCAAGTCAGTAGAACAACGTACAGTAAAAAGATATGGAATAACCTTATATTTATTAAGGAAATGGTGCGAGCGACGCTACTGGTTGCGGCAAAGGTGCGTGCGGAATTGAGGTGCGATTCAGCGGCAGCGCGCGGAGCCGCCTGCCGGCGCACGCACCGCGTCCGAGGCCGTGGGAGCAGAGGATACGAGGACGCGGTGACATCGCTGCTCACCGTGACGCTTGGACTGTGAAGAACTCACGTATTAATACACGGGTGCACACATTTACACATGCGGACACTGATATGCAAGCAGAGGATACGAGGACGCTGTGACATCGCTGCTCACCGAGACGCTTGGACTGTGAAGAACTCACGTATTAATACACGGGTGCACACATTTATACATGCGGACACTGATATGCAAGTGACCACACTGTTATATCGGCACACTGATACAATCCGAAACTGGGGCATAGTAATACTGTATATCGGTAAATACTAAGGTATTTTGCATGAGCATCATTTTTGCATGATCCAATTCATTAAGCATGAAAGTACTCAATATGTATAGAGTGCTTCAAATTTTATCCAAAATTTACATCACAATAAATCGGATGGGAAAATTTACCATTTGTAAATACAAAAAAATTGAGATAATAAAGCACATTTATATTTAAATTTAGCAAGGATTTCTGTTAAAAATAATTTTTGCGAAAATATTTAAGGAATAAATATTCTGGGTTATTAGTTTTTCAATTATATTTTCTATAATTTTCTCCCAAATTGCAAATTGTTGGTATCATAAAAATAAAAACTGTATCAAAGATAAAATAGCTGTTTTCGCTCAAGTTTAAACCTAGTGTGACATTACGAAATATGTCACCTTTCTTATTGTTCACACAGTAATTAAATGACCTTATAATTAATTACTGTCTCACATGAAAATAAAGCTGCTTTGACAATAAGTACAATGGGAGCTGATGGGGAATATAATTGCATTCATTATCACCCCCAGCTTCAGTTAACTCCTCGATGATTTCGTTAGTTTTTCCTATTCATGAACGACCAAATTCTGTTTAGTGAAAAGTGACCTATGCAACAGATTTTGTACATTGAATTTTTTTTCGGTTTTACATTCAATCGTCATTCAAGGGAGACTGCATGTCAGTATAAAAGTCTCTTATTATCAATGAATTCAACAACCAATTTTTTGCACTTAAAATTCCAGTTTGCACTAAACCATTAATATATTTTTAACAATTCGCACATCATTCAGACTTGCCGATCATTAATCAGTGGCTTAGATTATTAACCTTTTAAATTAAGCGCTGTCATTACAATAAAGTTAGCAGGAGTTTCAAAAATTATTATATGACGAATATTCTACGGAAGAAAAATTAGTTTTATCACAATGTAATTGTGTAATTCTTTCTTCTGGAATACGCTTTATATGCATTCATTTCGCCTGGGGCATGCGTGCGCTCCACAGTGTATCCATAGGTGACTTAGTTAGCAACTTAGCCCTTTAGCGCCCGGCTACCACTTCACCGGTAGTAACTTTCATGGGACAGTAGTAAGCTTTCTTTTGCTCATTCTGACTTCTGCGAGCGAGCACATTTATGAGTGCCATACTCGTTATGAGTTCATGTACATTAATACACTTACCGTTCAGTTCTTGCTCAGCCATCCTCAAGTGACCCACGGCAGCAGAAGCCAAACTTCTGCGGCCGGAATCTCTTTCGCTGGAACTCCGCGACAGACGAGTTGCCGGGGGCTGAACGTTGGCTGGCTGAGGGCCCTGGGGCGAGATCTGTCTGCCTGTGAAATATTCACAGACGCTAAGTTCGTGTCAAAATTAACGCTTTGAGGTGTGGTTAAGTCCGATTAACACCATGAATGCTGTTGGTTAAATAAAGATAAGCAAAGACTCAATTAAAGTAAGAGTAAAGCACGGTAGATTTCTTGCTAGTAACTTTGATAATATACGTAAGAAAAGATTAACAATTTCTACTGGATATATAGGTGCGATGAAACTGAACTGTTAAGCCCCAGTCCAAATTTTCAACACTGATTTTCCAAAGGTTTCAATGGAGGTCGTCGGAAAAAAGTTTATGAAAACAGACATTACACAATTTTATCAAAACCCTAAAATTTGTAACATACATTTTGCTACAAGATATGCCAGGGGTAATTCAGTTCACAATGATTATGAATGTTCAACTTCCTGCAATACTTCACTGCCAAGGCACATGCGAAATATTGCTTAAGAATGAACTGCCAGGTAAACTTCGCTACTGAGAGAACGGGCGAATGATGGTCGGAATAAAAATATCTAGGAAAATTAGGATTACAGAAAAATCTTCCTGTTTGTTGTTTCAAACGCTATCCATAATATTAAAATTATTGTTAATGTACTTGAAATGAACGCGTGTGCGATTAAATACTTTTATTACTGGCATCCTAAAATAACAAAATGGCATGTGTGAATAAAATTGTTGTAGTACAACTAACTGGATTAAATGAAAAAAAATGGCGTGAGTAAGTAAAGCAAAATAATCTCATTTTCACGTCTAATAAGGTTTTCATCAGTTTCGGCCGTTGAAAAATCAGCTGTTGCCATTTAGAATGTTCAATATTTATAATTTTTCTGTCCGACTTTGTTGGATCAATGACTGAGCACATATGTTTTTTAGATCTTTAGTATAAATCTTGGAAGTAAATTCACATAGAAAAGAAGCTTGGTTATCTACGAAATGAATCACATTAATATCGAATCCTACTCTAATATACTTTAATATCGTAATCATACTTCAATTTTATAATAATTTTCGAATGTCATAATCATATAACAACTCTCAGCCTTTAAGCTCAAATTTTTATTTAAATTCATCCGCTGAATAGCCATTTGGTACTTACCTGGTAACGTGAACGTTGCCGACTCCAAGGAAACCGTCGTCTGAGTATCGCTCAATATCCGCCCCTGTAATCCGATCGGACGGCAAGATTTTCTTCTTTGCCGGAAATTTCCGGGAGCTTCGAACTGAAGCATCGGTCGTGAGCATCGCTCGGAAGAATTGGCCGGATGCACCGGTCGGGAGCATCAGTCGTAAGCATCGGTCGGGAGAATCTGTCGGGAGCATCGGTCGGGAGCATCGGTCGGGAGAATCGGTCGGGAGCATTGGTACGAAGCATCGGTCGGGAGCATTGGTCGGGAGAATCGGTCGGGAGCATTAGTACGAAGCATCGGTCGGGAGCATTGGTCCGAAGCATAGGTCGGAAGTATCGGTCGGAGCATCAATCAGGAGCATCGGTCGGCTGCATCGTTCGGAGGCATCGGTCGGAATCATCGGTCGGGAGCATCGGTCGGGAGCATCGGTCGGGAGCGTCAGTCAGAAGCATCGGCAAGATCATAGGCCGCAAAAAAAATCCAGAAAAAGTTGATCTTAGAAGAAGATGGAGGAAAGCAAACACTTCACCCGAAATGAATTTTTTTTTTTGCAGTATTGTGAAGTGATCTCTCAAAAATCTATGCCGACAAACAGGGATATTGCTTGCAATCTAGTTCAATTTCAAAGTCAAATTAATTTGAAGTACACGAACCGATTTGTCGGCAGAAATATAGAAGCTTTACTCATGAATAATTCTATAACTTAAATTTTTGAGCTGTCAACTAAAGTTCAAATTGAACTTTAATTTAAGTCACAGGTTTTGGTTTTGATATTTGTTGAGGTACCGGTTGTGCTCCTAGGTGGTGGTTCTGGCTGTGATATTAAGTTGAAATTCTGGTTGAGATATCAATCCATAAATGGATGTTTATTGATGTAAGTCATGTAACCAAAATAAGGAAATTCCTGACAAGCCTAATTTTCACTCAAAAAAGATCCCGGCACGCCAACAAGGACTCAAGACCCGGCCCGGCAATTCAAGGACACAAGTCCCGGCACGCTGACAGGCACTCAAGTCCCATGCAGCACGCCAAAAAAGACTCAAGTCCCGGCACGCCAACAAGGACTCAAACGATCAAAGTCCTCGGCAATAATCGTCCGATATTCGACAAGCTAACAACAATAATACTAACATTATGTAAATATTTAAGCATATTAATCAAAGGGAATGCGTTAAATTAACGTGGTACGAGCAATGAAAATAAGAGGATGAAATTATCAGCTGGAGTGAGGAATAATTAATCATTGAATAATTTGAATGCAGCTGAAACGCATGCATGAAAAATTCAGCGAGTTTTATGTTTTTTTATGTGGTTTATCAAGTGATTCTCCTACAAATATAAAAATTATTATTTATTTCAAATGTGATTGTCTGCACGGGATTTCGCTTGTATATTTATAGATTAGCCACTGATTCACTATAATTCTGAAGTTAAAATCGGTTCACTAGATATGTGGCGTGTACTTAATCCTTCGCATTCATTTTTGTTGTAAACTGCGAAAAATTTGTACTGTTTGCCAGACCATCGAATGAAACTGGAAAATCTTTTCAGAATTTTAGCTTAGTCGAGATTTAAATTTATGCATTATCCTAACATAACTGATCTGAGAAAATCATAAATCATCTGATTATTTGAAAAAATATTTGCAAAACCGCCAATTTTAGTACTATTTTAAATTTAAATTCAATTTCCTCTTCCTCATCGACAATTGAAAATGAAAATATAAAATTTAATAAGAAGCTCTGACTAAAATAAACTTTGATTGATTCGCAGTAATGACATATTTTATTTCCGTGACGCGGTGTTTGCTATCTTGAATAACACAAATTTCGTATATATAAAAGCCTGACCTGAGGGTTATCCACTGCTTAGAAATTGGCATTTAAAATGATAGGCCATAAGAAATAGTTATAACAGGATAAAATAAGTATTAGCAAGGAACTTTTAATAAATTAGATAATGTAAGGTTTACCCCAGCAAAATTCAAAGTATGTGTGTGTCTGACTATAGCAACGGCCGTCATCCACGACAGAAGACACTAGTACTTACCTCTTGGGTATGATGAATACTTTGATGCGGGATTTGAGCAAATGTGGTAATAACAACGTTGGTGGATGTGGCCACATTAAGTACATATAATGCATCGCATCCAAATAATTTAGTAATATTCTACAATGAATAACGTTAATACACGTCATTGTATTTTAATTGCATTTACAATGAAGAGTTGCAAGTCCTAAATTGATTACATATTTTGCTCATACATTAATTCATTCCTTAATTAATAATCACATTCTTGTTGTCTACGAATTATTTACACACCGAAAGATATTAGAAATCTCACACCAGGAGCAGTCCATTCAAATATCCTTCGTCGCCAGAACCTAATTTGATTGCTATATTCTGCGCCTCGTGTGCCAGCATCGCTCCAGCCAAGCGCAGTAATAACGCAAGGAAATTTGACTAAGAAATAATTTAATCAACAGAATTTACTCCCCACCAGCCTTGATTGATTATCCTGAGCCAACCGCCAATCGCGCCTGCACAGCGCCGGTATCAGCCTCCTGATTATGGTGCTGCTTAGGCGAGCGCTTCACTTCCACCTGATTATGGCGCTACTACGCATCACTTCCACCCGATTATTGCGCAACATACGTTTCATTTCTGCCAGATTATGGTGCTACATTCGCTTCACTTTCCCTGATTATGGTACAACGGTGCAGCGGACGCTTCACTAACGCCTGATTACGGTGCTTCGTAATGGTCTAAACTCACAAACCACTCATCTTATTTCAAGGAAGTCCCAATATTTAATTGCTTCAAAATAAATCCAACGTGATTCCTACCTTGACAAGATCTTGCTCGATCGTTTGAAATAGTCTGTCTTTGTACGAAATGCATCGCAATTTGTTTCACGTTGCCATTTAGTAGAATAAATTGCCCATTTTCTATATTTCATTCATTTAACGTTAAACGGATTTAATTTTCTAGCCTTTGAAGAAGCACTGGAAGTTGTTGAGAGATTCGATCCCACGCTCGATGAATTGGAAAAGCAATCCTCGTGTTTATTATTCCACTGTGGAATTCTTCCAATTACTGTATTTCCACTGTAGAATTCTTGAAATACATTCGCAGGTGATCACCAGACAAGACAAAGTATTACGGTTGGTAAATGTGTCTTCTGGCGCTTTGGAACTACAAGAAATTGGAGTGAATTTCATTGTTATATGCATTTTCAATAATTCAAGTCTTTTAAGTAATAAATTTTATTTCTTTTTAAAGTGCCGAGGCTGGGCAGCATTTGCTGCCTTCATTGTAGTAATGACCGAATATAGGTTTGGAGGAACATTACGTGTCGGCTCTTGTGCCAAACGTCTTGTCATCTTGCGGCAAATACATAAGAAAATAATGAGTTTTTAAGTGTGCAAAAATATTTTTTGAATGTGGTTGGTCTGCTTTGCTTCGATTGTGCGAAAACGAGGCTTCATGTTCCCTGGATGTTGTATGGATTGACTATTCATTTTAATATTATCTTTGTGTTGTGGGGCTGTCCGCCAGAGAAGAAACACAACACAAACTTGTATTTTTTCCTGATATTTCGTCGTATTTGCGACGCCTCAAGTAGTTTTTTGCTCCTACTCAACTCGCAGGGATTGGCCAAGGTGCTTCGTTTTCTGATGCGCTGCCAAAAAGACGTCAAGATTCGTTCGTATATGACATGAAAATTCGTGACTTAGATAAGCCCATGTTTGCCTTGTTTATAGCTTCCCTGTTCACATCGTACAAGTTTTGGACCTCTGCTTTGAATGCTGGCGGAAACTTTGCAGCTGAAATGAATGTACGCCAAATGCGATTGCTTGCTTACTGGAGTTTTTTTGGATTTCTAGTTATTTTCCATGATTTCAGCCAGAAATTAACAAGAATTGCAGAATTCCGTTGCCGCTATTTGACAGGTACGATCTACTCGTATAAGAAGAACACGTCAAGCTTGCAACATGAAACCGACGTTCAGTTCGAAGAAGCTTTGCTCTGCGAACGGTTCCTCAGGAAGGTGAGGGGAGTCATATTTTTCCTCAGGAATTTCATGTTTGTTATTCCAAACCCCTCAGTTTGTCGGATTATTGCATGTTATTTAATTGATTTAATTGTCAAAAATTGTATGCCGTTTGGTTCTGAAAACTTAAGATGAGCTGTGTCGAAATGTTCAATAATTTCGATGATAATATTTAATTCTATTGTTTTTACTAGAAATTTAGTTCTTCTAGATTAATTTGACAATAAATAATATAATACCAACTCTTTTCCCCTTGACGTTTACTCTATTTCTATCCTGATTCACATGAACATAAACTATCGATTCACCTTGTCACAAAAAGTGAATGAAAAATAGCAACAAAATGATTTTTCTATAAAAACAAGATTTAGGATATGCAATGAATTTTTTTTCTGAAAGTTCCCTCGTTCAAATGATTATTGTATTACGATTCTATTTAATGTTGAATGAATAATTTCAATCCTTGAAAGATTATGAAGGTGAAGAAATCTTTTGTCTGAACATTCTTTGCAATATTAGAATATTCGTTTAATAGTTTCGGAAAAATTTATCTTTAAATATTAGCTGAATTATAAACATGTACACAATGTGTGAATAATATTATTTTCTTGTAAAGACTATCCAGGTTAAGGAATCTTTAATCGGAACTTTATCTTGGGCGATGACGGTACGCATTATAGGCGAGGTTGCCAACATCGCATGCTACGTCTACCTCTTCGTGACGGTTAGAGAGAAGATGCTGGCCATGACGATCACACTTCTTGCAGGCTTCTTGTTCCTCCTGTACGAGACCGGAGAACAATTCTCAAGCAAGGTGATGATGTGCACGAAGTTATTGAATATTTGCTATATTTGCTGGCCATGACGATCACACTTCTTGCAGGCTTCTTGTTCCTCCTGTACGAGACCGGAGAACAATTCTCAAGCAAGGTGATGATGTGCACGAAAATATTAAATAGTAGCTATTTATAGCCTGGCTCGATAATCCGTGTAGTTTTAAAATACCGTGATACCGAATCCTATAAATAGAAAAAAATAATGTGTGCTAATTAACGAGACATGCCTTCAAACCCGCATTCGACTCTTTTATTTCAGCATTTGGAAAATGCCATTATTTTCTAATTAAATTTGGGTTCTGCAATTTAAAAAGGAAATTTTCTTTCTCACCCAATTTTTTCCTCCAATTAATGCAATGCTTTACTAATCTCCCACTATGAATGGAGTTTTCACTGATACCAGCGATATATTTTATAAACAACTGTACTGCGGCACTAGGCTTCAGACCCACAACCTTTGAGACAGATTTAAGATATGAATTAGTCTCGTGCATCATTTATCGTTTTTTTAATAAAAAATTCGTCGTTTCTACATCTACAATGTTCAGCCAAAAATTCTTATATGCATCGGACTTCTCGATTTTATTGCATTTTGTTTTGTTTTCAATTTGTTGCAACTTGAATCCAATGATTTGCATTGAAGTTATCGCATCTTATTTTTCTTCTTTATATTTAAGAAACAACAATCTTCAATGCTTACATGACTACGTAATCAAATTCTGAGTTTGTTTCAGAAACTTGAGACTAAGTAGTATCTTTCTAAGTAGTATCGTTCTAAGTAGTATCATTCGAGTATTTCTGATCGCAATGGTGTGAAATAAAATGTATACCAGAGTTATACATAAGTCTTCTTGATACGAGATACTTAATAGGTAAGGAAAGAAAAATAATATGAGCCCATCTACCTCTGTTCTCTTGGACTGATATTCAAATGCAAATATTAGTTATTTGGTGCTTCAGGACCGTATAATATATTTCGAGTTTCTAATTCAATTTGGTTAATTGACAGAGGCTGTAAAATTTCCATTAAGTTGACCTCTATAAAATCCCAACAGCAATTGTTTGGGAAAATGACACATTATTTTCCGTTAATATCCATGGCGATCTGAGGGCATAAATCATGTAAAAATACTAGTTGACTCTTAAATATTTTGATGATGACCCTTAAATATTTTTTATAAATGTTTGTGTAAAGTTGACGCTTAAATATTTTGATCACAATTATGTATATATTTTGTTCTATATATTTCAGATGACAACGCTTGCCAACGATGTGCACGACTCCGCCTCAGGAATCAGAGACGAAAGACTGCATCGTCAGGTGGAATAATTAGGTAAAAAAATCCATTTAACGTCCGTTAATTATTGATAATAATTTATTTACATGGGGTATTGTCTAATGAAATATCCACTAAGAAGTTTTTTATTATTGTGGTACTTATATGGTGTTCAAATTGCTTTGCTTGTTTAAAAAAAAAACAGCTCATACTAATTAATGTTGCAGTAAAATTCCTTAGCTAATTTTTATTTTCTATTGGATCAAAATGCTTGTTCACTGTTCGAAAATTTCTAGATCGAAAATTTTTGTGCCATTTTGAATGTTTGATGTTTAACCGAATGTTTTGAATGTTTAACCGAGGCATAATTTTAATCCTTTCACGTCATATTATATTATTTAATATATGATTCAGAATTTAATTCGTATATCTTTTACTAGTTGATGCGGGTCAGAGAGCAGTTGCTGAGGCTGGCTCCTTTCACCCTGGGCGGCGCGTACACTTTACGACGGTCCTCCTTTGTGACGGTAAATTCCAGTGCCCACGAACATACATCTTCACTTTCTTCTACTGTCATCAACTTGAATGCTTGCATATAATTAGACTATTGTATTTATTTTAAATTATCTTCTAATTTCGTTTTGTATTCATTGATCTAAGCCATGAAATCTTCGCCTGTTATGCACGACCCGTGCGTCAATTTGATTTTGCCTGAATTTTCGAGGGCAGCCCAAATTTTGCTTGAACTTTTGAGGACAGATTATGTTAATGTTAATTCCTCAAAGCCATCAACATTAAATACCAAATTTAATTGGAATCATTTATGTGTGTCAACATAAAAATCTATTAATTTGTATCCCGATTTACGTACGTCTCCATATTTCATGATGTAAGAAACTTAAAAATTATCTTCCTCTCTAGGTGCTGTACTCGCTCCTGGGTTTTGTCATCATCCTCTGCAAATGAAAGACTACATGACCGAAGAGGCATTAATCAAAAATTGTCAACAAACTCATTACTGAGGGAATACTCAAGTTCGACATAAGTAGCAAAAGTGAGCCAACTTTTAATTATGCAGAAAATTTCTTAATTTATTTATTTATTTTCGGTGACGACAGCCTTTGTGACATTAAAACTTGATGTTGCCTTACAGTCACTCGGCCAGCAATTGTCAATATATGAATGATAATCGTAGGATGTTCTTTATGGCACTATTATATTAAACCTGCTAGTTTCATGCATTATCATTATAATATTTATTATAATAATTAATTCAACTAGTTATTTACTTTTAAACTACACAAATGCTTTGCATGTATCACGATTATCAATTTATCTGTTTACAAAGTAGGTCTCCAACCAGTAACTCTGCTAATTAACTCGAAATTTTTGCCAATACAACGAAATTAATTCCCTTCATAACGGTGTATTTGTTAAATAAATAACATGGGTGTCAGTTCAAACGTTTCTGAATTTAGTTTCTTTCCAATGGCTCTTTTAATTTAACTCGAAATATTACTTCAACCCCAGAAATTTTTTCATGTGGGCTCAGTCTTTTCTGCATTAGGTACCTAACCGATAGCTGCCTCAAATGAGTTGGATCTCCACCAAACACATAAAATATGTTAATTTCACAAAGGTGCAGTGACTGTAAAATTTAGGGTATTTGTATTTCTCCGTTCTGAATTATTTAATTAACCTACAACTGAAAATAAAATTTGGTTAATTTGGATATCCAAATGAAATTGCATCCCCACTTAATCCGAGAAAAAGGTTTATTCTACAACTGCGCAGTGATGAAACAATAATTGAATTAATTATATGTACACCATAGTTTTGTTATACTTTGAATTTAACTAAGTAAGCCATTCAATTTTATAAATATTTTTCATCAAACTCTTTCTTGTATGATACGATAGGACAATCAATGAGTGACACAATACACTGAACGTATAGTCTTGAATTTTATTACTTACTGAACGTGAGATCATCATAGATGAACTCGACAAATTTTAAATAAGTATTCCTTTTTATAAAATAATACGATTACTCCATAATATGAACGAAGACGATATATAATCATTTCAAAGCTGATCGACACCAAAGTTATGAAAGTGTCGAAAATAAGATTATTCCGCTCCATTCAGTGTTGATTGAACAAATTAAAAACAGATTAGTGGGAGAAAGCTTTCAAAACTCTCTCTTGCTTAACATTGTCATCTCTATTATTTGCTAGAAAGTTGTGTAAAATTCCGTAAATTAAATCGAAGCAAAGGAATTTCATTAATAAAATAACTTTTGTATTGTTCGTCGCATTGTTGCTCTCGTTAAACTTACTCAGTCGCTGTTGATATTTGCCTCCGCGAGCCAGAATAATTTAAGATTGTTGTGCAATCTGGCGATGATAATACAATATACCATTGCCACCTAGCAAATAATGGTTATTTATCGGAACCAGTGATTCCATGGATAACTTTGAAAATTTTAGAAATATTAGCCTTCAGTCTGGAAAATCGAAAATTGATTGGAACATTTGAACATCAGATAACCTTATTCAACATGCAAATAAAATTGCACTTATACGTGCGAAAAATTTCTCTAGTTTTGTCCTAATATTTATATAACAAAATATATATATTATATATTTTATATTTATATAAAAATATAAATTATATATTTTGGTTATATTGGTTATATATTTATATATAATAAATATATAACCGAGTATGTGGTTACAGACGAGAGAACCTGTGGAGGAAATAAGGAAGAGCTTCATTAATGTAATCGGTACCATACAAATACATAAAAATTTATTTGTGTAGTTATGAAGTTACTTTCATATAATTCATCAGTGAGGATGCATTTCAAATTTATACAGAACTTTGCCGCATATATTCAAGGCCCAAGAATTTGTTGAAAAACCTTCATTATTAGAATACAAATGATCATTGTAGCCGCCATTTTCCATTTCTCTGGAATTTGCAGATGTAGAATTAGTCTACTAGACGTAGTTTATTTCTGATGCGTCAGAGCATTCAGTGTTGGACCCCAGACGCCTGTATAGTACCCGAGGAACCAAGCTATTCGGTCAGTTAGATTTGTTAATTATTTGAACTATTGATTATACCGTTTCATACTTTTTGATGTATCTTGGTTCATACATTGTCATTTCAGATTGATGCAGCAAAAAAAAACATTGTAAATTTCGCTAGAATTTTATTTTTGCGCCATAATTTGTGCCCGAAATGGAGAAAGTCAGGATGAGAAAATTAAATGTTATTATGATTACTGATATATTACTACTGATATATTAAGTTAAGATGATAAATTCAATTCATAAAATACGTATTTGTTGATTAATTCAATGAGTAAAAAAATTCTATAACTTACACTTCACCAGAAACTCAGACGAAAGTTTCCTGATACAAATTTCTAAAGTTATAGAATTTAAAAATTATAAAATAAAAAAGTTTTAAAGTTACAGCATATAACAAAAATTAACTATTCAGCGAGCAAATGAATTGTATATCTTCAGCAAGAAAGTGGCTTCTGCGCAAATTACCAAAATATAAATAAAGTGGGGAGTTCATACCGGCCATCGCTGCCCGGTATGTTTTCTTGCTATAGGTTGTCCTCATGGACGCCAAATATGTTATTTTGTGACGAAATTTTAAACAGATTTATATATTTATAAATTCATTATTGGATTAAATCGGAAAATTTCATATACAATTTTCAGTTTAGGTATGCACCCGAATACTTTAAATGTCAAGCTCATAACAAACAATCAAAAGGCACATGTAACAATATATTTGCTAAAAAGAAAATAAATGACAGCTTCTGAATAATTTAACCATAGTATTGCAACTGTATTCCATAAAATTTAAAGATAAATTAATGAACTAACAGAAGACGAGTTCGAGGCTAAGAATATAATTTTCCTTTTCTAGAAATTTCAAAATACTGAATTATTAAAAGTGGAATTTCTTTTAGCGTGCTAACGAGAATCCCATTATATCAACCTCATGAAAGGTAAATTGTCAAAGTTATAATTATGAAAATTATCGGAAAATTACGCTTGGCATGTTAGGCCAACTTCCAATTAAGGTTAATAGCCTTGTATAATAAAGTTTATCCTCTATATCAAAAAATAAATTCAGAATATCCCTGATCGGAGCAATTTTATCCCTATTATTTATTGGTTTATATGCTTTTTCAACGAAAATTTCACAAAAAAATAGAAACCGGGTCCTGATGTTGAACTCTAGAACAGGAAATTGTTCATCAATTTATCAGAAGAAATTCTTGATTTTAATGTAAAAATTAAGGACTAAGACTGGGTATTCTCTTCTGAAAATTCCCGATTATTTGTTATTTGTTCTTCCTCTTCTTAAGCTCCGAAATAGATTTTTATTGCATAATAGAATTTACGTTCCCGAGTTGAGGAGTCAACTACAGAAAGGGTTGCGAGCGAAATATCACTGGATTGATAATTTTTCAATAAATTCATTTCATTCGTGCCCGATTCTGGTTTCATGATGAGAATATGACAGAGAAATTAATCCAATTTGGCATACAATTCATGATTTTGAGTCAGTCATTGCACGAGTCAAGCAATGCTAGGCATCATATGTCAAGTAAGTTGCTGTTCTAATTCAAATAGTAATAGCTTCAGTATCGATTTCATTAATTAGGCCTTTGTTATAACATAATCTGAATATAAATAATGCAGGCATCGTTTGTAATATCCGGTAAAATATTCACAACAACAGGAAATCTGTAGGGACACTATGCATCTTTGTTATCAGTTTTATTTATTTTCAAGAATAGCTAGCAGTTTTGCAAACTATCCGTGCAACTTATAGGTTATGTCGTTGTCCGCGTCGGAACAACAAAAATTTGCTATACTAGGTTAAATATTACTAATAGTAATGTGTAGATTTATCTTTCCTAAACATGACTTGGCGATCAGACTTGGTAAATTTTTGAATATCTTCTGAGGCGGTTGGTACGTCGTCATCTAGAGGCTTGAGGTGATAACGCTTTTGTATGTCGCTGAGTTTTGGTTTCTGCCGTTGATCACATTTTTGTTCATCTAAGTTGTTTGGCAAGACAGCTGCGGGTTTGAGTCGATCAATTGAGACACTTCAGTTTTACCGTCAAGTAATTGGATAGTGAAAATTTTCGGGAATCGTTGTAAAACGAGGTAAGGGCCGGTGTACGGAGCTTCATTCAAGCGACGCATTCGGTCCACACGGAGCCACACGTGAGTGCAATTCTTCAGCTGTTTTGGTACGTGCTGTTTCCGACACGAATGATGATGGTTCGAAAGAAAGTTTAGCAGGTATGTTTCGCGCATTAACTTGACTAGTTTCTGATGCAGTCTTGGGTAACTTCTTTTTTTTATGAGGTTCGTTGGTAATGAATGGTCTTGTATAGAGCAAGCTACTGCCAGTGACCGCTGAATGCTCAGTAACCGGACTCTTTAGGGGTACCTCGTAGTCCAAGTAAGGCAACTGGTAGGGCTTCAATCCATGATTCTCTACGAGCCATTATGGCTGCTTTTCAATGTTCGGTGAAGGCGTTCCACCATACCATTACTCTGTGGATGGTATGATATAGTACGAAGGCAGTGGAAGGCGGTGGCTACTTATAGATTGACATTCTTTCTTCGTCGATTCAGTGATTCGTAGTGTCACAACAACTTGGTTCGCCAATGTTTGAGGTGCAACCTTCATACTTTACAAAATGCACTTTGAACATTATCCTCGGCAAATTCGTGTTGTAATTCCCGTTCTAAGTTCTTAAATTCTAGCGGTACCGAACCAACCGTTCCGCTATAAAGCATTAGCTTACAATTTTGCATTACTTCTAAACACAAATAAGTAAGTAGAATTATCTTATATAAATGAAATAATTTTCTTAAGAAGAATATTCGTTAAGATATTCGTCTTACGATATTCGTTATTTCAACGAAATGCTAATATTATCTTTGGTATAATTGCGTCGGATGTTAACCAATATTTAGTATAAAGACGTCGGATAATATAACATCGGAGTGAATGATTTCAATTTATATCATCCCAAAAAGGAAATGCTCTTTCATGAAAATATGCTGTCAATAAAAACCCTGCCATCTCAAATAACTTAGAGGAAAACATACATAAAATATCGTTCATCTCGAATATATATGGATTGGAAAATATTTAATTTAGCCCAAACTTGGGCTCGAAGTCGTTGATCACAGCAGCAAAATGAGAGACGACGCAGCTTCTGAGAAGTCAGAAGCATCTGGGAGAGACAATATATTGATTTTAAATCTTCCAGCATGATTTTTAATTGAAATTTAACACTTAACACGTTGACTACGATTGCTTCATCTTGTACAATTATTTCATTTTTTGTACTTTTTTTAAGCAGGGTTGCCAGACGGTCATTTTTTCCGGACAAATTCCGTGATTTAGTTTCTCTCAATTGCGTTGGCCGGCTAAAATTTATGATAGAGGTGCTTCATAATTAAATTTTAAATACTGCAAAAAGAAAATAAGTGGAATTTTTATAGCGGAACCTACAAATAAACTAGTATACATTGAATTCTCGGCATTTTTGGGCCTTTTTTGTTCTCGGATTTGGCCGATTTTAGGCAACCTGAATTATGTACCACTACGTCCTGGAGAAATACATTTCGTGGTACGCATATGTACCAATACGTAGTCAACGTGTTAAATATTATTTAGAACAAAATTTAATTGGTTATTTGGGAAATTTTAGGATCATCAAAATGCGCTTGGCTACATTCCTATATGTACAGACTCTTCTAAATTTCAACATATCGAGTAAGATATTGTAGAATTATATTATCGTTCTTAATAAATTGATATTACAAATTAAAATACTTCCAAAGGCCATTGCGTTGGTCATGAAAATTAAAATAGACCAATTTTGAGAGGCAATATCATAACTCTCATCTGATGTAAAGAAAGCAAAGGGCGTTATGCCAGTCTACTCCAAACAGCTTGAATTAAGACTTATGGATGTTTCTTAAGAAAACATAAAGTACAACATCCTCCGTCACACTTGATACTTCATGCTCCAGACTAGCATGCAATAAATACAAGTTCTCATCGCATCAGTGAGGCGCTGAGGTGACCGACACACCGCAAACATCATGATCATGTAGATGAGCAGGAATAGAGGTATCATTCCATACACCATATTTCCGGACAACATGTTCGATGCCGCAGCCATTATGTTCACGACGCAACTGAACAACAAACTTATTCCACCGCCCAGGCTTTTGGTGAACTGCTCCTTGATGCGCACAACCTGCATAAGGTATTAGATTTTGGCCTTCATGGCTTGTAGCATGGCTAAGCGTTGTAAACATCTAGATTGAAACGAGTTCAAACTCTCATTGATGAACAATGTATTCTAGCCTGCATGACATTTTGGTATCACGGAATTCAGCATTTATCAGGTATGAAATTAAGCTTGAAATAGGGAAACTGTCGACAGTTCTGCAACATTTTTCTCAAAATCCATTTGCATTATATAAGATATTTATGTAAAACCACCAATTCAAGGCAAATGGTTGGTCAGACTGACGAATATCACAGAAAAAATATACAAAAAATCATTAAGAAGTTTGCTTATGGTACTTTACCTTCTCAAATCTACGTTGAAATGTATTCACACTCCTTGCTATTTCTTTCGTCCTGCTAAGCTCCGCTTCATGGACAGCATCGTCCAGATCGTGCTCAGCGTCTTGCAGAAACCTGACGTTCTCAATGGCCACGATGCGACAAATTATGACCAACATGCAAGACTCGACCAGAACGTGTGAGTGAAACATGGAGTAGATCACCTTCAGGAAGAGGCTGCCATGTTCCACGAACATCAAGTAAATGAACGAAGCAAGAACGGTAACACACAGAACAACCACTGAAGTCCTGACCACAGAATCCAGTTTTTCTGGCTTTTGACTTGAAGATTTTTTGATTTCATCGCCTGAACTCGATCCATCATGCGGTACAAGGTATCACTGTTATAGCTCATAGGTAATCCAATTATAGCCAGAGAGAATAATCCACCGAAAATGAAACGAACCGTAAGAGATGCCCTAGCTGAGGAATGTTCAGTATTCGGAAGATAAATGTAGAAGGCGAAAAATAATACCATGCGGCTTCATCCGCTGTGCAATTGTGTCCAGGAATTGGTGCTCGCAGTTCCAGGAATTGTATGGCGTCGCGGCTGAGCTGTTGGAGACGCAACCATCAGTGCGGCGGAGACCATTCGATGGTTCATCTTGTAAGCTCACAGTTGTGTTACGGTTCATAATTCACTTAAATTAGGGGCCGATTGAAGCATCTAACCGTCATTAATTTGGACAGAAAAATGTTTATTTCCTGTTAATATTATAATACAAATGAATAAGTTCATATATATAATATATATTATAATAGAAATATATTTTTTCTGTTAATTTGGTTCTTAATTTTCGCAGTGCAATTTCCAGTTTTAAAAATCTTCTGAACTGTGTTGACGCTAAACTCCTCATTTGAATATCTTGACCGAAATAAATGACATCGAATGCTTCTGGCTCCAATGTTGCATATTCCGGAGTTGAAATAAGTAATTTGTGGACTAACAGTTAATTTGACACAAATTAGTGGCATCTTTGTTAATTATTTCGTTTTTATTAATAAAAAATAAGAGTAACTAAACTTTCCGTTTGGGGCTGCAGGACAGAAAGACTTGACATCGAATCTCATTTATTGTTTGAAACGCAGGAATAACATTGAAAAAATCAGGAAAGTAAGGTAGCTGGTGAGCAGCTATGAAACAATAATAATTTATAACTGAAACGAGGAAAAAAGATTAGAATCAGCAAAGAAAAAATCAGGAGCAGTAGAGGAGAAATCATGAACAATGTTAAAAATTATGAACAGTTATAACAATAAATGAAATAATAAGACTTAATTCCTGCCTGTGCTCATGCACCCAGCACAGTTAGCACGCTAACGCATGATTTCCCTTCGTTTATGTTGGTAAATTTTTCTACCAGACCTATTGACCTGGTAAATATCGATGAAAACTGTCTACATTCTCAGGCTGGGAGCAGCTTCCGACACCACAAGTCTTCACAAGTTATAGGAGAAACTGTCTACATTCAAGCAAGTGTTAGGTACCTACGTATGGCTTTGTCGGATCAATGAATTACGATCCTGAGATGGGATTTCGAAAGTTCTTTATTTATGTAATCATTTTACTATGTGAAAATCGAAATGTATTCATAATATTAATCATAATAACATAATACTACACAAATTTGATTCAACCTGAAAATCAATAAACATATAATTATTAAAAAAGTTAGCACATGCAATCAAAACACCAGTGAGATATATTTAGGAATAATTATTATATTTGATAAATATTTCAATGTAAAATGTAGCAAATGTTTTTTTTAACTACTACCCTAAGCTAAGAAGTTGTGTAAATAGTGAAGAGAGCTGGAAGATGCTGCTAATTAATTACATTGTCCAGGAGTAGACGATATCTCGCGACGTATGTTTGCTAACTCATCCTGAGGACACATTTCAACATGCCATTTTTCTCATTTGCTGTGCGGCCATTGCCTGCCTAAACCTTTCGCTTATGTCTGAGGATCTGGTTTGTAAGATAGTTTTTTCCGACAAATTCCATGATTTCGTTTTTTCGATTTCGTTGGCCGGCTAAAATTTATGATAGCGGTACTGCCTTATTGTATTTTACATCATTTAAAAAATAAAACAATTTAATTTTTGTAACGCAACAAACAAACTTATAAGCAGAGCTGGGCAGCGCTACTGTAAGGTTCAAGTAAAGGACGACTCCAAATTGATTCGACGATTAACCCTAATCTGCCACCGATCTTAACAAGGGAGGAATGAGAGCATGATAAACAAATATTTATTAAACAAAATGCGTAAATTGAACACTGGTAAATGAAAGGTTGAAAAGATCCTAATAATTATCGCACAACAATGATAGTACACAAGGTGGTTCACAGCAAAGGTGGTTCACAGCAAAGGTGGTACACAGCAAGGGCTAGTGAACTTGGGTTGAGACTGTTCTGGTGCAGGTACTGGAGTTGAGAAGTACGGTCGAGGTCGGCCTAACTAAGAGCCGCATTTGCTGGCCAGGCAAAGAGTCGGTCCTAATAGGGACGCTACAGGTGCACTCGAAAATAGTGACAGTAGGTACGATGATACGATCCGACCGAGTTACAGCAATTGAATGAGACGAACTAACAGGGGCTACAGGCCGGTAACGCCACGTCATCAAATAGCATGGTTGCCAACCCTACGAGCAGCCGTAAAACTTACGACACAAAAATAAATTTAAGTAACCGAAATCAAAACGGGTGAATTTCCCTTACAGCTACTTTGAAATGTAGCGGCCGCTACCGCTGCCGCTACATGCTCTAAATGTAGCGGGCGCTACCGCTACCGCTACTGAAAATGTGGCGGCCGCTAGTAGCGGCCGCTCCATGTAGCGCGCTACTGCCCACCTCTGGTAACAACTAACATGTTGACACTAGTAACAGGCTGAGGTTGACAACATTACACCGAAATCTTCCATACAGTTTTAATCTGTAATTTATATTATGTATTTATCATGCTGATTTTTAAATAATATTTATTACTATTAAGTAAAATCTAAAGGCTTTATCAATAAATGTAGCGGCAGCGCTGTAGCGGCAAAACCTCGTATCGATACTTAAATATGTAGCGGACGGTACCGCTACCGCTACAATTGCTTAAATGTAGCGCCGCTACCGCTACTGAAAATGTAGCGGCCGCAAGTAGCGGCCACTACGTACATGTAGCGCGCTACTGCCCACCTCTGCTTATAAGTGAATATTGAATTGTGGGCCTCTTTTGCCTGTTCTGCCTTGGCAAGCGTACAATGCCTGCCCACCCGTTGGCCTTTCTTGGCAAACGTTCAATGCTCACCCGTTGGTCTGCCTTGGCAAACGTACAATGCCCACCCCTTATTCTGCCTTGTTAGGCGCGAACTAAAGAGCTTGAGGCCTGGGCATCGTACGCAGCCACTATATGGTTGAACTTTAACAGAAAAATCGAAACAATACTCAGTAGTGAAGACATCCAAATAATGAAAAAGCTCTGATTCAACAGGGACATTTGAGTTGTGAAATGAGGAAACCTCAAGCAAAGAGTGCAGTCCCATTATGGCGTCCGAAAGCTGTTAACACAGCAGGGTCACTGGCTTCCGCACACAATCCACGGATGCAGCAGGATGGCGGTTGGTCCGCGCCTTGAGTTTGACGCCACTTCTCGATTGCCGGGTCCAAGTCACGGGCCGGAAGTCACGGGAGGTTCATCGCTAATGCAGAGTCGTAGGTCACCGTCACTGAAAATAAGAAATGAAGGTCAGTGCGACACAGTGGCGAAATACCGATACTGTGAATACCGATAACTTAATTTACATTGTCACCGGACGTTCGCCACAACCTGTAAACTAGTCAGAATGCTCAGATCCCCGCGGCCAAACGCCGGCAACTATCTTGTAAAAAGTTCAATTGCACTTTATTGCACTGGGATGTCTCCCATTAAAACTTCAATTACAAGGATAAAACGTAATTTTATTTCAGCAAAGCACAATTTAAAACAGGCACGGTTAAAATTTAAACTAGAGTGACATCAGGTTCATGATAGAGGAGGAATTTACTAAATTTTTCACGGCACAGCCACGACTCCAGCGTTAGAGCAAGGAATCGCTGAGAAATGATAGAGCGGGGTGAGTACAGGTATGAGCCTCACTGTAGGGCTGGCGGGACACGACTCTCACTACCTGACGCACAGACGCTCAGACCTGACCTCGTACTAGACAGTTCCAACTGCTATAGGTCTGACTCACATGTCACTGGCGCAGCTTCGCCAGACGCAACAGAATAATTTCGTCACAAAAATGCTCATGAGAACGAGTGATAGGATTAATCGAGTAATAAATATTAGTGAACGATGTTCATTGTTCACAACATCACCGCTCATTGTCTCTGAAGTGACTTGAATTAATAAGAGGTACTGCATGGCAACATCGTGATCGAATTTAATTCCATCTTTATATATAACTCCACAGAAGCCTTCCTAACCTCTCAACATCTCCCACTATAGTCTTCTCATCCCCACACATCCTCACTGGTCGACTTCGCTGCGCGTGGCGCCTGCACCGGTGGTGCGGATGCCCTCCTCGTGTAGCAGCGCCAGCAGCCGCCGCTCCTCCTCCGCGCTCAGCGCCGACTTCTCAATACAAATGACCCCGTACCTGTGAGACATTATAATGTCATTTAAGTAAAATAATGGATGCAATTGCACTGAATGCTGGAGGATAAGCACAAGTCACACTCTAGATGGAATTGCGTCATATTAATACTAATCTGCAGCCATCTACCACAGGTAAATGGCTGCAACCCCAGAAAGATGTCTTATTATTTAATCATTTTTCCTAATTGAAGAGGTTCGAGGCTTCAAAACACCAGCGTTTCAAGCGCGGCCAATAGCTGGCTAGCTACAACACTTGGAAGCGAGCGGTGAATTGATTCCTCAGAAGGAGTCGCTCTTCCGCCCCCAGACAACCCTGCGCTCCCCTGCCCCATAACGCGACTACGAGGAAGTAATGCGCCGTATACATGATACTGCTGCTGCGTTCTGTGGCAATCATGATGAGCGCAGTCAAAACTTATTAGTTCAAGCTGATAAATCATCAGTAAATTTTGTTATTAACTTGTTATATTATACTTTTAATACTGTTTGTTTACTATATCTGATGGGAACTGGTTCACTCGATTCAATACTGGCGCCAGCCAACAAACGATGAACTCTCGTCTGCCATCAGCCTGTCACTGAACTAGAATATTTATCAATATTGATGACAGTATTTTGTGGTGCCTAATTGATTACGAGCAGTAGTTTTGTATTGAAAGCTGGAAGGAATGATAACATCAGACCCATATCATAGTCAGGCAGCAGGCGACTGACCTCTTGCTGATTGGGGCGTAAGCCAGCGCCGTCTGGGCCACGGCCTCGCAGCTCCCGGCCACCGGTCCGAGCACCTGCAGCCAGGGAGGAGGCGTGGTTGGTAGAGGCACAGCTGTCACGGAGGCATCCATTACGGGCGTTGCAACAGCTTTTGGGAAAAATTAAATGAAGTTAAACGGTCAATTTCAACCATTTCTGCACAAATATTAAACGAAAAACTTGATGGATCAATACGTTTATTCTAACCGTCCTCGCTTTTGGAGATGCAGTTCACGCGGAGGGGCGCAAAACTACCTGCTAAATGTGACGGGGCAACCTGGGCCGCTGTTCAGTTGCGTACAGAAGCCTGCATGCGCTGCTTAGCCGCCCGAAAGTGTTGCTAGAGCAGCCCGCTTGTTGCTAGAGCAGAACGCTTGTTGCTAGAGCAGCACGCTTGTAGCTAGAGCAGCACGTTTTGCTAGAGCAGCATGCTTCACGCTAGAGCAGAACGCTTGCCACTGGAGCAGCACACTGTCGCTAGAGCAGCACGTTTGTCGCTAGAGCAGCACGCTTGTCGCTAGAGCAGCACGCTTGTTGCTAGAACAGCACGCTTGTCACTAGAGCAGCACGCTTGTCGCTAGAGCAGCACGCTTGTCGCTAGAGCAGCACGAGCGTCGCTAGAGCAGCACGCGTCATCATCTTTCACACAGCAGGAGCTGCTCGGGCTACCACGGACGCTAACGACAAAATATTATAAATATAAACAAATTATCAAAAACTTTCATTTTAATTTAATTTCATTTTTTTAATGGAAAAATTGAGAACAATATTGACTAAAATGAGTGCAAAATAATAATAACTTTTGTCAAGTGAAATTCCAAACCCAACGCACCACCCACAAGTATCAATGATACTCATAACAACGACTTTGATATTCCTGCTGGTAATACTGACCGAGGACATCATATTTGTCCCGCAGGGCGCTGAGGTCGAGCGGAGCCTCGAGGCGTATGAGCAATCACGTTGAGGCCGCGACGGCTGCCAGAGCCGTGACGCCTGCAGCCGTCCGGATGCCGCCGTCGAAACGTTTAACTCTGCACCTGCAGGAAGTTCATAATATTCCTGAAATGGGCCGAAGAAAACCTTAACTCTGCACCTGCAGGAAACTCGTAATATTCCTGGAATGGACCGAAAAAAACCTTAACTCTGCACCTGCAGGAAGTTCATAATATTCCTGAAGTTGGACCAAAGAAAACCATAACTCTGCACCTGCAGGAAGTTCATAATATTCCTGAAGTTTGACCAAACACAAGAAAAAACGCGAGCCTTGCATCTCCGCCACACGGGCGCCTCGGGCTGCGGGACGGCGTACAGCCATGATGGAAAATCTGAGCATGGATAATACAAATAAACAATGCAGAAAATAATTACATTGAAAATGTATTTAAATATTTATTACGGTAATTTTTATTCTAAATAAGAATGATAATGATAAAATAATTAAAAATTAAACAAAATGCAACCTGCGGGGTAGCAAATTATTACCTTATTTAGATTATTTTTTTATTTGTTCATTCCTACATTATTTGTTTATTCAGATTGCCTTCTTGTTAGAGGCTTGTAAATTTTCTGCTTTGTCTTTGGAATAATTAATAATTATACTAAGATTTTTATGGCATGAATATCACATAATTTATTCGTTAAAGTAATAAATACATTGGACTATTATTCTATTGATATTTTATTTTAATTATGATAATTTAATCATATTAAAGACTAAAAAGTGAGCCCAGCAGCACCTGGGAGGCAATTTCTCAGTTGCCTTGGGACTTCATCCAACACCACATGCATGACCATTAATAACATAAAACTCATCCAACACCACGTGCATGATCATTGATAAAATTAAACTTATCCAACACCACACCACAAACATTAATAACATTAACTCATCTAACACCACATGCATTACCATTGATAACAATAAACTCATCCAACACCACATGCATGATCATTGATACCATTAAACTCATCCAACACCACATTCAAGACCATTGATAACATTAAACTCATC
>NW_025932835.1:0-27943 GCF_000764305.2 Hyalella azteca
AAAAGTTGTTAGAAAAATATGCTAGTAGAACATTGGGAGGATGTTGTTGTCGGGCAAGTGCCTCTGCGAGCTTTTGCGACGAGCGCGTATTGGTCTCATCATGACAAGCTCGGGGAGCCGACAGTCACACGTTCATGAGTTTAGCACAAAGTGACAACTACTTCTATTACTTCTATTACTTCTATTACAATAAAGAACCTTGCGACAATCTTCAAGAGTAACCAAAAGTCATGTTATTTGGACGCGGAGGAAGACGATTGAAACAATTATAACATAGTAGTATCGATTTTTAGCGCATTTTCTCATTTATGGAATAAATGCACTATTGTGCTCGCCATGTCCGTCTGTCTGTCTGTCCGTCCGTCAGTGACCTCAAGTTTTCGTCGACGAGAAAATGCGCTCTCTGTCACTCACTGCAGTGAGTACTGAGTTATATTTTTTTCATAATATCCTAAATTATTGTTATTCATAATCAAGTTTTATGTTACAATTCTTATTCAGATTATGAGATGGTCTCCTCGAAGCAAAATTTCTCACACGCCGCCAATGTTTGTTCGCTTTGAGTTAAACAAATTATAAATGCTGGCATTCGAATCAAATATTCGGATTCCTACTAACTTACTAATACGAGTATTACTAAAATTCATGGAGAATTTTTCAACATAATTATTCAGAAATTAATTGAAGTTCTTCAAATCGTTTACTAAAATTCATGGAGAATTTTTCAACATAATTATTCAGAAATTAATTGAAGTTCTTCAAATCGTTTTCGAGTATTAATTTTCGAAAATATATTCTGATCGGTCGAAGCAAAGAACGTATAAATTGATCGGTAAAGTTAATTTCAGTTTGAAATTTCAGAACACGTTTTAAAAGGATTCAGATTAGTGAATTGACTGAAAAACTACGTTCTCAAATAACCGTGAAGTTTCAAATGGAATTCATACTATGATTGTTCACTGCAAATGTATTAATTTCTTTGATATAATAATGGATACGTGCATTGTCATTACTAGGCTAGGGTGAGATATACTGTATACATGGCTGTTACAAAAAGAGTTTTTACAATCTTGAATCGAATAATTTTCCGATCATTTCAGAAGTTATGAACAAATTTGTCCGCGCCACTGTTCACGAGATATTTAGTTTAAACAGAAATAACAGCACAGTACAGACTCGTTGAAAACGTTAACTTCAGCAGTGTAAATTTTTCATACAATATAACATGAAGATTCGTGTATAATAATGCCCTGCAGCGGCGCACCGCAATGCCGAACAATAAAAGTGTGAGAAAAGAAATATACTAGTTTGAAAAAAGTTGTTAGAAAAATATGCTAGTAGAACATTGGGAGGATGTTGTTGTCGGGCAAGTGCCTCTGCGAGCTTTTGCGACGAGCGCGTATTGGTCTCATCATGACAAGCTCGGGGAGCCGACAGTCACACGTTCATGAGTTTAGCACAAAGTGACAACTACTTCTATTACTTCTGTCTCTTATACACATCTAGATGTGTATAAGAGACAGGGTTAGGTCCAGCCAGGTCAAGTTTTTTTTATATATTTTTTGCAATTTAGAAAAAAAATTAATTAAAGTCCGGTAAAGTGGAACTATAAATATATATATTAACATGGTTTGTATAATTACCGGACAAAATTAATTACAATTGGTAACATTACCGGACATCGGGTACAAAACCGGACAAAAATCGAGTCCGGTAATTGACGCTAGTACTTATTTATGTGTAAAAACCGGACNCGACGACTCGGAGACGGAGGACGACGAAGGCGGCGCATCAGCGTGACCGGGGACTAGGGAGTCCCGAACTCATCATAAGGTCATAAGGTGAATAACAGACGGTGGTGAACAATGATGGTGGTGAACAATGATGGTGGTGAACAATGATGGTGAACAACCTGTCTCTTATACACATCTAGATGTGTATAAGAGACAGGGCTAGCATCACGCGTCGTGATCTGCAGTCACCGCACACTGCTTGCTCGTAAATCCTGTCATGATGGATGTGCAGCCTTTGTGGAATACTGCTCGGCAACATCCCACAGTATTCCAGTGTGGAATACCGATACGAAGTATTTCACAGTATTCCAGTGTGGAATACCGATACGAAGTATTTCACAGTATTCCAGAGTGGAATACCGATACGAAGTATTTCACAGTATTCCAGAGTTGAATACCGATACGAAGTATTTCACAGTATTCCAGAGTTGTATACCGATACGGAGTATTTCACAGTATTCCAGAGTTGAATACTGATACGAAGTTTTTCACAGTATTCCAGAGTGGAATACTTAAACAAAGTAATTCATAGTATTCCAGTGTTGAATGCTGATACAAAGTGTTTCACGGTATTCCAGAGTGGTATACTGATATGAAGTGTTTCACAGTATAGCAATAAGGAATACTGACTAATAAGAAGTATTTCATAGTATTCCAGTGTGGGATTTTAAGGAACACTGAATTTACGTCACTGCTAAAAAGCATTTACGGCACATTGAGATCAGTGCATGTTTCGCATAATGCCTATTCCGTGACCGAGAAGCCGGTTGGCTTTTAAAACATGGCAATTATTTTCTTATCTCCTGTGATGAAATATTACCGTTCTAGCATTCTAATACAATTCGTTCATATATTTTTCCCAGTTCAATCAACTTCACATAAGTTATGTAATTTCGTTTAAATACATTAACGAAATTTACCTAGATAAACACGTGCCAAATATTTTTATTACTTACCAGAATAATTTATTTTCTTAAAAGTTTATTGACTTCCTAGAATTCGATATGACATATTTAGGAGCTTGAAACAGAAAAACCAAGAATAACATAATTTCAACAAAATAACTTGGAATTGTAGTTCAAAACTTTGATGGAATCTGAGTAGCTCATCAAGCCGGTAAGACGAAGGTAAAGCTGATATGAAGGGAACGCCTTTCCCTCGAATTCCCTTGTCTATTGTCGCCGTGTGCAGACAAACGGCGCATTTACCTGCAGTTGAAGTGGGTACTCGCATCTCAAAGTGGGTCGTAACTCGCACACGGTCTCATGACATGGGAAAATATGTCTTGTTTTCTCCTCCCCTCATCTTCAGAATGTAAAAAAATTCAGGATGTAGAAAAATTCGGGATGTAGAAAAATTCAGGATGTAGAAAAATTTAGGATGCAGAAAAATTCAGGATGTAAAAAATTCAGGATGTTGAAAAATATTGGAGCACAAATAAAAGCATACACAACACTAAAAATTTTCAGGATGTTTGGAACGTGAAAAAACTCCGGCAATGCTGATCGATTAATACATATGCTGTATTCATACTGAATATTTCTAAATAATGAATACTCCAATAATAATATCAAGAGAAGAGCTATAATGTTCCATGAAATGTTATCCTATACTTCCGCGACGAGTTTCCGTAAATATTGAATTACTTTCGTTTTGAAGTGAAATTAAAATCCTCGAAGAATCCTGCCATGCCTAATACGAAATACGCCTGCTCTGGACATAAATAAGCAGAGGGAGCTCAGTTTTCCTCCTGTAAATCTAAACTTCATTAGAAACGATTTAGAAGGGACCAAGTTATGGCTCGTAGCATGGTTGTAGTCATCTGAAGAAAAGCCCCCGCTCACTGACCTTGTGCCCAGAGTTTTGATTGCTCCCAAAACTTCTGATGGAGAACAAGATTCTTCTTCTTCTTCGGCTTGGTTCCGCATGACCGACAGTTGCAGCTTTTTGGAGTTGAAATGTTATCAACACTCGAATTATGTTCGTGGAAGCTGCTGAAAATGGTGGAATATTTTCTCTTGCCTTTGTTTAAAAGATTTATTAAGAAGATCGATCGACCACAATATTTAATGTTTAGTAGAGATAGCAAAGGAACCGTTTGTGTTTCTAGAGTCTAAATCCATCATTCATTTAGTTATGTTATTTTTATGTTTAACTAGTTATGTTATGTTTAACTATGTTTTATTTGTGCGGCATGTTATAAAAGCATTTCTGACTATTTACTATAATTTATTTATTTACTAATGTCACTATTTAGTAATTTTCGTGTACCCAAGAGTTAGTTACCGTAATACGATATGAAGGTCGACGTGACCATAGATGAAGCCTTTAGAAAAATGTTAATGTGTCTGATCTATCAATTTTTAATTGAAAATTATTCGATGACGCTCCTATCTTGGTCGAAAAATAATTTAACAATCAAAATGTTAATTGCTCGATTGATAATCAATTTTCAAATTACAGAGCAATAACATGCTGCCTTGGCAATTTTTTGTAATCATCCAGAGGTAGCAGTAGTTAAGTGGTTTTATAAAGTACTAAAGTTAAATGGGGCAATATTATTTTCAGTATATTCTACTAATTATCTTAATTGGTTTCGACAAAAGTTACGTCGGGACTGAAACGCTGAGTGATCTGCGTCAGAAAAAAATTTATCCTCTTCTTGTGTGAAGACTCCAACAATAAAGTATTTGTCTTCATAATAGATTTTAGACCAACTAATGATTTTGTCGACAGTGGTTCACTACTACGCCTTTGGAAAAACAGCAATGATAGCTGAAAAAGAGGGACTAAGAAATAATCTTTAATTTAGAGGTTTCGTGGATTTATGTGTCCTACGATCACGAATCTACAGGTTATAAGAAAGTTTTTGGCATTTTTTTAGTTATTGTGACTCGTTCATTTTTTCAAACGAATTAAAAAAGTGTTACGTTTATGGCAATGAAAAAATTTAATGTTTTTACTGGTAATCATTTTAATGCATTTGCTGAATTCTTCTGCGATGAATTGTAAAAAATTGATTTAAAAACTTGGCGAGCGTTTAAATGGAAAAAACATTTTTTGTTAATTTTTTTCTTAGAAGAAGACTTTGCGGATTGTTTCCGTAAACGGTTTGGAAAATTCTTTACAACTTCAGATCGATGCGTTTATCACAAGTTGATCGCGCGTCCAGAGTTTTTCATCCAGGGGTTTGGCTGCAACAAGCAGGTGAACGAACATTTCAGTGTTGGGCGAGCACAGGGTCGTGTTAACATTCCAGTTCCCAGGGCTCCAAAAATCTTTCAGAGGCCCTGGATTGTCAAACGCTTCGCTTTGCAGGGAAGAAAAAAATCTTAAATGTAAATCCTAAATGCGGCAACATAATTAAATAGGAAAAAGTCCCAAATTATTGATCGTTACAACATATCATCAATTGAATCTATGGATTAATCTTATAAATCAAACCAACAGTGAGAAATTTGCTATTAAATTTATTTACTTGCGTTTTGCATTGACAATATTTTAGAATGCAGCGTATAATCTACAAATGTTATTTATTTAGCTCTAACATATTTTTAAATTAAAAGATCGCGAACAGAGGTTTGCAAATGATTATCATACAATGGCGAAAGAAGTTCGCATGAGAAGTCACTTTCGAGCTTGTAAGAAAATGTGCAGGAAAGTTATTTCTACGACGGTGAAAAAAAATTTTTACCTTAGTTTCTTTTCCCCGATGATTTGCTCAACATTTTTGCTTGGGGCAAAATGCGAAGCTGCGACCTTATAGCCTTGTAAAACCTATGCTATTAAGTAGCCGACGCAAACACATTTGCATACATAGTTTCTAAGAATTTTATTTAGTCCGGAAAGCACGTTCTCTTCGATAACGAATTCAAGAAATTCGTGCAAAACAATTCGAGTTATCAGTATCCTGATGGTGTAGGATTTTTTTATGTAAAAGGAATGAATGTATTTTCTTGAACTAATAACTGAAATGTTTCCAGAACAATCGATATTCACGTGTAATATTACCTTCGATTCATCAGTTTCAAAATATTGTGTTCGTACATGAACTGAATGTCAACACCAATTGTAAAGAAGTACCAACCAAACAAATAACAAATGATAGTTATAATAAAAAAAATGTTTTTTAACTGACCCTCAAAGGAGTCTTATACGCGTACAACGTGAGACCGAATATTAAGGCGGATCATGTATTTCTTACAAAAAAGTTTTCCGCAACTCGCCGACAATCATGTTTGTTTCTTTCATAAGTATTAACCTGATGTTTGACTTTTTTATAACGTAAATTTGTAAAAATATTTGACATTCATATTTTATAATATAATTGCACCTTTCGATACCGATAAATGCGTACTGAATATTTATGATGATGTGCCGTGCATTTAATGCCGTGCAATGAGAATTATTATTATTCAATGTGCCGTGCATTTAATTGAAAATAATAATTCTCATAACAGCAAAAAAATTAATTGATAAAAAAATTGTATAAAGCATGTTAAAATCGGGGCTTCGGTGAGTTTTAATTCTGACGTAAAACACTAACTTGTGAGATATTCTTCGTGAATAATAACCGTCATGTCTATTAGTACCTTTGATGTGTGCTGTACGTATTTATTGGCGAAATCTCGTTCGCTGGAGCTACTGCAAAATGTTTAAGATTTTTTAAAAAGATTAAAACTAACTGATTAGCTGGTTTAATTTTTTTTAAATATATGATTTCTCAATTAAACACGTTGCATCAGTAAAATATATTTTTCTAGTTCATTCAAATTCTCTATGATATAAACAACAGCTAATCTGAATGCAGCAATATCAAATACATGATCCATTTTACTTCCTAATTTCTAATTAAGTATCGCATTGTAGTTCATAATATGTTCGGATCCTTCGTGGCAAAATCTTCTCAACCCAACTTTTTGTTATTTTTCCACCATACGCATATACCCGCTTATGCCAGGTCATCCTTCTGCGTTTACAGAAAAATCTTATCTATGAGAGCGGCTCCACAGAAGCAAAAGTTTGAGCTCTTTCAAAGTATCTCAATTTTTACAGATCATCAAAAGAATAGAGCGCATATGTCTTAACATGCGCGTGTTTATCCTTTGTAAAAAATATCACATATTACAACACGGAAAAGTTTTTTTTACGCTGAGATTTATTCATACTGTATCAACGGACCGTCTAATTTTTTACTAATTTGTTGAGCATGAACAACTGCAGGGAATCATTGGGAGCTTTCTTTAATGCTATGCTGCGGCAATAAGCAGAATCTGGCCGTAATATTTTTTAGCCGAGATTATTTCGGTGCTTTAATGGTAAATGAAAGCACAAAACCACAATCCTGTATCAATGACACAAACAAAAATTATATGATCATCGTCCGCATTTATTGCGAGCCCAGCCAATCGCTGACTCAGATCCCCACTATCGACTGTCATATCAGAGCTTTCAATAATTCTTGTTCCAGCATATGAGAAAGATTGTCTTGTATTCGGTTGATTATGCAGCTAAACAATATTAGCCACTTAGAAACGTCAGCATTTTAATGAACTAAAATTTAAATTGTGAAGTTTTCATTTTTGATTATGAAATTGTGGTCACAATTTCAATTAATTTTGCGATAACCATTAAATCTACTGAACTCAATTAAACAATTTAGGAACAAACTTTTACATGACAAATTATAATTTTTTATCATTTCCTTCTATGCTAGCACTAAATATACATTCAAAGTAACGTAAATTAATGTTGCAATTCCATTTTTTCAAACATTCGGCTTCTGCATCGATAACCTTCCAATAGTTATTTAGAACTTCTCATAAATAATTGTATCCACCAAAAAAGCCATGTTCTGCACTTGTGAATATTTGTCAAAGATGCATAAAATCCTAGAATGCTCCCGGAAATTTTGGTGTCAGCGCATCTTTTGAAGATTTGTGAAGCGACCATAAAATATGTCGCACTTTTGCCTGACAAGTTTTCTTGACTTCCAATAATGACATCGCCAAAAACCTTGAAACCAGGAACAATCTATCAATTTTTTTCCTTCTGATGTCGCCTACTCAGCTTGTCAAAACGAATCTGAAGAAACGATGTTTCATCGAACGGATCTTGGACGAAAAAAAAATTCTAAATTCCTGGAAAGTTCTGAGCTCAGTGCATTATCGTCGTTGATTCGAGGACTCTCTTGTATATAATGGAAAAATAATATAAAAATTATGTGAAAACATCTGCTTAATCAGGCATTTTGCATTTCAAAACTTTTTTCGAATTTTACTTCAAAGCTCATTCCTAAATGTATCCGAATTTTACAAATCCGATGGAACGGCGAACAAATTTGCTCATTGCTGATACCTGAAATTTTACTGATTTTGTGAATAAAAGTTCCCTTACTTAACCGAGCAGTGAATGATTTGACGAACTGCATGGAATCCTGAAATAAACCAAGTAGGTGCTCATTAAGCGAATATTTAGTTTTCATTGGTCGACCTAATGATTACATTACTGAGGAAGGCTAATTAATTAGTGCTTTATTGTTTTTAATCTAGGATTTGAGCATATAATAACGAATTTAGTTATAATTTATAATTTCTAACAAGTTCTATCTAATGGATAGAACTTGTTTGGAGTATTTATGACAAAATGTCGAGACTAAAATATTCTCAGTATTTAGAGACCTTCAAACTACATATGTAAAGTCCATAATGCATATCAACAAATACATTTAAGTATTAATTTTGCTGGGAATTATGCGTTCTTTCGTTAGAAATTGATCAATTTCAAATGGGAGAACGCAGGTAGTTTCACTTTTTCATCATTGCATCGAAATATTATTATCATGAGTTTGACAAATAATGTAATCAGTTATAAAAATTTGAATAATTCAGTGTAAATATAAACCAATAAGAAGTGTCAAGCTTAGAGCGAACAGCGCACGATATAGCATAACCATAAAATACTCGTACTTTCGAGAAATACTCCAAAGAACTTCGCTAATAATTAGGAACGCTCAACATTTCGGTTGGATATTCTATACAATATTTGAAAAATACCAACTTAAGACTTTCGATGCAGCGCTGTTGCACACGACATTGATGGGTCTTCTTCCAACACAAGAAAAACCGTTATATTTTACTAATTTATAAAACCTAGTTTCCGAAAAAGTTTTTCTCAATCTAATGGATCTTCTTATTCATTTGATAATATTTTAGACCAATTTTCATATAACCTTTGTAAGACAATATTTGAAATTTGAATAGAATGCAAACTTACTTCCCACACAAAAAACTTAAATACATAAATGCATTCTCATTTTTATTTTCGATAAATCTTCATTTTGAACTCAGACTGCAGCCTGCCCCAAAGCTTGCTCTGCATGAGAAGAAGCGATGGTACGAATGACCTCTGCTGGTTCAAGTTTCTATCGATTCCCCAACTCATCAGATTAAGGCTAGTTGAAAGCAGATTGAGCTTGCGCGAAATCAATCAGCAAAATCAACGAAATCATCCTGCGTGACTCTTTCCGATTTCAACACAAACTTCATAGACCAAGTAGTTTTTGCGGTCGTTTCAAAAATTGCGACCAAACGTCCAAGTTGACAAGCACTAAAAGGTCAAGATTTCGAAGTAATTTTTTCTTATATATTTGAGACGATTATTCTAGTACTTCCAGTAACTTTGAGTTTTTTAATTAATTGGGCATTTTGATTTCTAATTTTCAAATTGAAGATAAATAATGCTCATCTTATACAATCTTCCATTGTCCTTTAGGTTCAGCTAAGTTAGGTTCGTTTAAGTTACAATTAGTTTAGTCTAGTTTCTTATGTTAAGTTATGTAAGGAAACGTTAGGTTAAGTAATTTTAGGTAAAGTTAGGTTGGGCTAGTTTGGGTTAAATAGGTCCAGGCTTGCTTAATATTGGCAAAACTGAGAAATTTGTTGCAAAGCACTCCGTTTTCCAGATATGAATGTTTCATTGATTGAATTGAAAATTACCTTCTTCATATCAAATTTTTTGTTTTCTTTCACCAGCACTAAAATTCATGAATTAAATTATTGTAGATTGTTACCCGCTAATTTTCAGCGCCTCTCACATCGTGTGAAAAGTCTGCGGAACTCACAATCAGTATTTAGTTACTTCTGTAAATCCATTAAAATGGCTAATAATATTCGACTAGTCCTAGTTTAAATTGGCGCAAAACACCCGGATTATAGATGATTTTCTTCACCGTATGTGTAGCCTGGCAAATTTCTCGCGCCCCTTCGGCAACTGTTCCTTCCGTATTAAATTGTTGCGATATTGGTTCCCAATGCAATTCTAGGGAGCAAACACCGGCCCTCCATACACCAGCCTCTATCATAACAGCCTCCCTCATCTCCTGCGGATTGGCGTGTCGTGTGATAGTACAGTTTCCAACGTCGGATATATTTCCTTGCGTTGAATACGAAAAGCAAACGAGAAATGACTTTTTTTAGTAATTTAGGTAATTTTAGTTAAGTTGCATCTTGAATTATAATTTTGGCGTTTCATTGAAATGATTTTTACTTCTAAAATATCGGATGCTTAGGGACAATTTGTTAAGATCATAAAAAGTAGAAGTCATACTATTGGATTTCATCGAACTTTAGATGGTTGCTACAAATAGTGTTACCATTTAAATACTCGTATTTAAATTTCAAATTATTTGGGTAAATTATACACCATTCAGAGAATTTCCGTAAGAAAATATAGGGTATCAAGAGTTATAAGACAAATATGAAACTTGTGATGAAGTTTTCATACGATACTATTGATGATGGGACTAAATAATCGTTTTTGTTATAATAATAAAGTAATTTCAAATGACATTTGCTCTGCTCCAGATTAGACAGCCTGCCTAGCTTGCCTTGTCGCCACAATCAACAGCATTCAAGAATTGTTTATGCGCTGCGTAATTGGAACTGCTTAATTAATTGCAGCTCGGCGAGCGCAGTCTAATTTGTTCGTGCTGTTGTGGCGGCGACTATTAATCGCAGTGATAATGAATTATTGTGTGTTATCGTCCATCAAAATATCACACAATTCACACAGAGAGTGCGAAATGCATACAACAATCAAAGGAATAATAGGGGAATAAATGGACTTTTACTGGAATAGAACACTGTTTTTAGCGCTTTTTCTCTTTATATAAAAAATGCACTATTGTGCTCGCCATGTCCGTCTGTCTGTCTGTCTGTCTGTCCGTCTGTCCGTCCGTGACTTCACGTTTTCGTCTATTTTAAGAAGCGGGCATGCCTGTATCAAAGATACGACATCTCTAGCTCTAATGCACTGTACTAATCGCAATGAAAACTGATTTATGCATGAGAAAATGCGCTCTCTGTCGCTCACTGCCCTGAGTAATGAGTTATATCTTTTACCACTTCGTGCTCTATACTGTAATACAATGGTAATAAATGCTAATATTCTAGATAATTTCAATTAGAAATTGGTAAAAAGTGAGTTCCTATTCGTAGAGCTACGCTTCTTTTATGTCGATCAAGTTCTTTAATTTTTCAGGAAATTTGAATTAAAACATTCATAACGGATTAATTTTAGCAGATTCTAGCGATTACAAAACAAAACTAGCTTTCTGGACCTCATGCAGGAATCAAGTTTATCAGCTCCCCAATGTTTATTAGTTACATGTTTAGTTCATCAGAATTATTGAACCGCATGATTCGAATGAAAAACGAGGTTTCGCTCATTTTATGAGTACTTAATTTTGAAATACTATACTTTTTATGCTATCGAGGGCAAAAGAACGAAAAGGCCTCCAAAGCTTCTGCACGTTTAAAATATAATGGCTCCGGTTCAGATGCAACTGCAGCAATGAAAGGTTCGAAGTTAGTGAAACGTATTTATAAGCTGGATCCTGCGTTGCATCGAAGTTAGGTCGAAAGGGAAGTTTTTTGCTGCAAACCCTTTGTTGGGAAGCAACCAATTAAAAACTACCAAATGGTCGGCATTGAGAGCGACTCAAACAATTCTTGCAGACTGACCAAAGATATAAAACCCTGGCCAAGCGAACTTTAATCCGCAAAGAATGAACTTGAATTTCTTTCTTACATTTTTCTTCCTCATTTTTAGCGCATTTTCTCATTTATGGAAAAATGCACTATTGTGCTGGACCATGTCCGTCTGTCTGTCTGTCCGTCCGTCCGTCCGTGACCTCAAGTTTTCGTCGACGAGAAAATGCGCTCTCTGTCACTCACTGCAGTGAGTACTGAGTAATATTTTTTTTTAATTAGCACAAAAGGAGGAACTACATGCATAGTAAACTCATCCCCCATAGACTCTATCACAGCATGTTAAAAGTTCGTGCAACGAGAGACTTTTGACTGGTTTGCAGCATCACAAAATATTCACAGTTATTTCCCGGGCAGCCTGATCGACTACGACCTAATTTGTTCGATCAAAGGGAAAGTGTGAGCTGCGTCCTCCGAGGTGCCTGGTCTCCACATTAGGCCCTTCAAAGAAGCTGAGAGCTCTATAAATTGCAGTCATTGATCAGTAAATTCGCTACAGCGCAGCTACGATGAAATGATTAGAGCAAGTGCGTCTTAAGTTAGCATCTCATGCAGCAAACGTGACTGAAATTCAATGCAAATTTGTAGCATTTCTTCTTCATGTATAAACTAAAATGACAAACCGAGTAGAGAATTGTAGTTGTCGACCCTGTGTATAAAAGATGTGTGTTTACATTGCATGTTTTGCTACCTTCAACTATTCTCGTTTTGTGTGGTCTGTAAATATGTCTTGAATTGTCCGAAGAAAAATTTCTAATTGACTTGAAAGTCGAGTTTTGTTTCCAGAAAATGGAGCGACAAATTACCATTGTTTAATCGAGGCCGTGAATTCAGCATAAAATCCTGACCATGCATAAGACAGCAGAAACATTTTGTTTCCGAGTAAAATATGTTGTCAAAACAAATTAAATGCAAAAATGAATTTGATACTTCAATGCAATATTGATTTATATATGAACATTTACATCATTATTTTCCTGGCCGGATTTTTCGTGTTAATCATTCGATAGGGACCCAATTAGACTTATAGTAAAAGGGTTGAGTCACAAAACTATTATTTTAGTATAAACAGGCCAGCATACGAATAGTGAAGGTTTTAACACCACGCAAAATAACAATGACCGTGCCCAGAATTTACCTCATGTGACCCGGATGTTCGATCGGAAAGTCCACAAAAAAAATGTTTCTATTACCAACCGTCCCGAATTTCTTGGCAATTTGCAGAGCTTGGCTTACCGTCACTTTTACGGCTTCAAGTCATAACCCAATTTTTGCTGCTTACAATACTCCTAGCTTCAAACTTGCTAAATTTCTGGTTCCAATTTTGAGCTGTCTTACCACCAATCAATATACGGTAGACAATACTTACATGTTTGTGGACCGCTTGAAAAGTTTCAATGATGTTCAGGGCTTGAATATGGCTTCATTTGATGTAGAAAATTTGTTCACTAACATACCTCTTTCTGAAACTATTGATATTTGCCTCAATTCTTTGTTTAAAGGTGTCAATGAACTTGTTGTGGGTCTGAACCGCAACTTTTTTAAATCTCTGCTCGAATTATCAGTTTTGAACTCTATTTTTGTATATGCTGGCAAATTTTATTGGCAAATAATTGACGGTCTAGGCATGGGTCTTCCTCTCGGCCCTACCTTTGCTAATATTTTCTTGTGTTACCACGAAGCTACATGGCTGGCAAATTGTCCTATTGATTTTAAGCCAATTTTCTATAACCGATATGTAGATGATTCATTTTTACTTTTCAAACATCCCTCTCATGTGGGCCGTTTCTTTGATTATCTTAATCGGAAACACAAATCCATCAAATTTACTATGGAGCTTGAATCCAACAATAGTTTATGCTTTCTTGATTGCAAGGTCATAAAATCCGGTGGCTATTTCCAGACATCTGTATACAGAAAATCAACGTTTACCGGCTTAAGCACCAGCTTTTTTAGCTTCTGTTCTTTTCGTTTCAAATTAAATTGGATTCAAACATTATTAAACTGCGGTTTCCGAATTTGCTCTACTTTCCTTAGTATGCACACTGAATTTGAATATTTGCGCAGTGTGTTCTCACTGAATGGGTTTCCTCCACAGTTGGTGTATACTCAAATTAAGAAATTCTTGTCTAAACAGTATGCTGAGGTGGCTCCCGAACGTGACGATAGGAATCGTGTTTATTGTTCGTTTCCTTACTTTGGCCCCGCATCTGAGATGATGGCAAAGGAGTTGAAAGACCTATTCTCTAAATACCTCCCGAATGTAAATCTTAATGTATTGCTAGTGACCAATTTTAAAATTAGCTCATTTTTCAAGTACAAAGATCCTCTCCCTGTTCTTATGCGATCATCCTTAGTTTATTAATATAGTTGTGCGCAGTGCGCATCTGCGTATGTCGGTATGACATCGCGCCCTTTTTATACTAGGCTTGCAGAGCATAGGGGCAGGAGTTATAGAACAGGGAACATACTTGCGCATCCCCCTCATTCAGCCTTATACGTATTCATGCCGAGCAGTGCAACGTCCCGGTGTCCAATAGTGACTTTAGAGTTTTAGCCTCAACAACCGGTGTTTCTGACCTACGAATTTTAGAATCTTTATATATTTTCAAACAGAAACCCAGTTTAAATGCTGCATTCTCTGCAGTTCCTATCCTCTAGAAATTGTAAATGGATAGTACCCTCTCTACATGTTATCTCATTTTTATTTCTGCTATCTTCGATTTTAGTTCTAATGTCCTCAAGTTTAGGTGAATTGTTTGAATATGAATTTTAGGCTACTAATTGTTTGTACCTGTGTTCTAGGTTTTGAACTGACGATGGAGCTGGACTCCGAAACGTTTTCGCTTATAAGAAATGGTGAACTTTTTGGCTATTTTCTTTACTTTTAAATTCCTGGTAAATTTGCGACTTAAGCAGCCAAGTGATTTTAACACTTCACCCTCCTATCGGGACAGACGCTTTTTTCTTCCAGGCAGAGAAATTCAATTAACCTTCGATCTTTATGCTCCTTTAGACTGAATAAAAAATAACAATTATTCAGCTTTCCTTTCATTCCATTCTCCCTCGAGATCGTCAATTCTCAAGAATAAAAACCACGATTAATTCATTAACGTTGAGGCTGGGAACTCGAAGTAATTTGAACATGAATCCGAGCAAAGACAGGAAAGCATCAAAGAACTCATGGAAATATTTTCTGTTCCCGCACAATGCAAATAATTTCAGTTTTATGTCTGAAATTATTATTATTCGTTTAAATTTACAATTTTTCACGGTAAGCTCGTTGACTATAGCTATTGATAATATAAAAATTATTTAGTAGCTAACGCTACGATGCGCATGATGGTGATTGAATATAGAAGTAATCGATAAGCGACGATCTCGTCGATCAGACGGCCCTCAAACTTGGGTGATCTGTTTAATTGTTGGCTCTATGTTTGTGAGCTGGAGTTGGTGGGTTTCGGCGTGCGATGCTGCTAGTGAATTTATTTTAGTACACTGAATTTGGCGTCTTCATGTTTGCCTGGATACGGTAGGTTTATGTCGTTGCCTTGAAATTGGTGAATCAATGTTGGTGTACTGCGGTTGGCGGCTTCGTGTTGGTGCGATAAAATTGTTTTTACTGTTAGTGCACTGGTACTAAAGAATTTTTATACATATGTGCGCTCAATTCAGTGACTGTTAGTGTGCTGGAGTTGCGTAACGATGTATGTTTTTTATCACAAAAACTTCACCTGACGCAGTCCGCAATGCTGGCGTGACTGATGACCCAAACTCAGGGCTCACGACTGCCATGCTCAGCATGTCAGAGTCACTTCCAGTTCGCTGATCACCAAATAGGAGTTATTTGAAAATATATTGGAATCTGAGGAGCGAATCAAATCCTTTTTCCTCATAGACGAAAAAGATACAATGTCGGCTCAGAAGATTTCTTCCATATAAAGTCATAAAACATTTTCAGTGACATCAGTTGAATAGAAGTTTTAGCAGTCGAATGAAACAATATTGTCTCATATGTAATTATTATACAATATAATGTCTCAATTTCATGCCTCATTGATATATTGCAGCTTGCGCTAGAGTATTGTCATCTCTGCTATAATGTCTTAATTTTCTTAATAATCATACGCAACGACAGTAATTATAGGGATTTTAGATCAATGTTATATATTACCTATTATGAACGAATTTTAAGTAATATTCATACATGTATCAACGAAGCGGGAAATTGTTGATGAAATTGCCAATAATTAGTATAGTAATTGTAGTAAATTTTTGCCGCAGCTATTACGCATACCGCGTAGCTTTTGTTACTTGGTTCTATAGTTCCCTTGCGCTGTTGGTACGCGTTATTCTTGGTCTAAACTCCGGGTCAGTGCGGTGTGGAGTGAAGACGCTGGGTCATTGAGTTCGTCGTTTAACGTAGTTAGTACTGTTGATTATCACCTTGTAATTAGGTTCTGTTATGTCTTCCAGACAAATGTAAAATAAAAATTACATTAAACGTGAAGACCATTGTTAGATTGATGTGTAACCACGTGAGACTCTTATTCAGCGGTTGCAGTAAATATGTTATTTACTGGCAATGATTGCTAGTCATGATCATTCATTTTAGATAATAAATTTACTAACCAACGCAACTCAGCAGAGCGGCTTAACTGATCAGTCTAAAAAAATTTTCTTGGAGCAGAAAAAGTTGAAACTGTAAGAACAATATTACTATGTGGTACCAGTCGTGAACAATTTCATGCAATAATTCCGAAAGTGGAGCACGGTTAATTCTGTAACCACATTTCAACAATAACAATAAATTACACTTCACAGTTTACACACCCCTTAATCCAACTCATTTATTTCGATTTTTTGTTTGTGTATGGGCCTCTTTATAAGGCAATGCGCTGTGATAAAGGCGTTCTGTTCTTGATAACCGCACATCATCATTAGCAGCAACATGCTGGGTTTAATCCTCGTGGCATTGATGATGATCTGACCACAAGAAAAAGCGTATTTACATGAGCTCCAAACTGACAAAAGCCGAGTACAGAAAGACTAGGCAAGCGCGCCGACCATTATTCATGATATCGGCCAACCGCGTGGAATTTTGATCACCAACTGAAGCCAAAAACTTTCCTGTTCTGCAATTTAGGTTGGAATTTGTTTGAGTGTCGTCCGATTTGGACAGATCAGTCACAGAAATTCTTCAGTTTAGCAATTTTTTGTTACACCCAAGTATTTTTTAATTTAGTTTCATTAGTTGTGATTTAAAAATGTTGACAAATATTTACCATTTGTTGACCAAACAAGCTGAATTTTCTTAGTAAAACGGAGTTTAAATTCCCAATATCTCTAATCAATTAACTTATATCGAGTAGCCACTTCATTCCTACATATCCCGACAACGCAGCGCATGAATATAAGCCCAAAACACTCGCCTTATTCCAATGTAACCCCGTACATACATCGACAGAGGCCAGTAGCCCTCACGACAAATTTGGTTGGAAGGCGAACCAAGAGAGGCTTTGGCGCGGCCTAAACAGTTATTGCATGCAATTCTGAGGAGATGCTCAGCTTATGGCTGCCACTCAATTTTATTGCTGTCTTCGAAGCGTGCTCACTATTTGGCCCTATACTCATGATCAGGCATCAATACCAATGCTTGAGTAGATAATTATTGGCTCCAAATCAATGCTACGCTGAATTTAAAAGCAAAGAATAGTCCGCAAAAATTCATATCATTATAGAAAACGTTTCGAAGACCAGCTCCATCGTCACTTCGTAGAATCTGGAATCACAAATTAGAAGTCACAAATTAATATACATTGAAAGCACAGAACGAAATTAACTACTTAATTTGCAAATAATAGACTGAACATAAAAACTATCTATTCACAATTTCAAGGGGATAAGAGCTAACAATTGAATTTAAACTGGGCCCAAGTATAAAAATGTACAATGATTCTAAAATACTCAAATCTGAAGTACCGGAGATGGAAGCTAACACTATAAAGTCACTGTCAGAAGCATGGACATCACACTGCTCGGCGTTAGCGCGCACAGCCGAATGAGGGGGGCACGTAAGCAACTGTGCACTACAACTCCTGCCCTTATGTTCAGCGTCCCTGGAATAAAGATTGCGTTACGTCATCCCGACGTACGCAGATGCTCATCGTGCACAGCAATATTGATAAACCAGGGACGATCGCATATGAACAGGGAACATATCTTTATATCTAAAGAAAGAACCGATTGTGAAATTGTTTACCAACACAATATGAAGATTGACATTTGGGAAGTATCTATTGAACAAGACTTAAAATTCTCTAGACATAGCTTCGGACGCGGGGCCGAAGTATGGAAAAGAACAATAAATAACTTTCCTACTATCGCGCTCAGGAGCAACCTCACTGTATCGCTTCGACATGAATTTCTTGATTTGGGTAAACACCAAACTTGCCGTAGATCCATTAAGCGAGAAAATATTGCGTATAAATTCAAATTCAGCGTGCATAGCATGGTATGTAGAACAAATGCAAAAATCTCAGTGTAATAATGTTTGAAGCCCATTTAACTTGAATCGGAATGAACAGAAACTAAAGAAACTGGTACTTATATGGCCGGTGAAAGTCGGTTTTCGGAACACAGAAGTCAGAATACGGCCATTTGATTTGGTAACATTGCAATCGAGGAAGTACAAACTAGTGTTAGATTCTAGCTCCATAATAGCGGTTTCAGCGTTTATTAGGCCACGGGCCTGTCGCAGATTCTTAACATCGCAGAACATTCACAGCATTTTGCGGTCTCGAACTCGCAATTCTCTGCTCCAATTCTGCTGTGCTTAACCGCGCGGCCTCCTTGCCGATTCTGACCAGAAACTGGCGCACAGAGCTGGGATCGAACCCGCGCCTTTCTGCTCCAATCCTGGGACTCTGAACTTTAACCACTGGGCCACCCTAAATTATATCAAATTATAAATTTGATAGAATTATGTTGCGAGTTTACGTAATCAAAGAATGGTTTGACATAAGAAGGATGTTTGAAAATCAAAAAGGTGTCATCGACGTATCTGTTATAGAACATTGGCTTAAAATCAAGAGGAATTTGTGACTTCCAATTTGTAATTCTACATTCTGCGAACTGACGATGGAGCTGGTCTCCGAAACGTTTTTATAAAGATATGAATTTTTGAGGACTATTCTTTGCATTTAAATTCTCAGTTAATAAGCGATTTAAGCAAACAAGTGACATCAATTCTTTAATTCTACGTTGGATATACTAAAATTATCTTTTGAAAGTACTTAATTGAGTTACAACTCTGCGGCCTCTTGAATTTTATTTATCTGCTCAGATGATTAAGCTGAAGAATGGTTCTGATTTTTCACTTTTTCATTGTCAATTCAATGGCAGGAGCAAATGCGTAATAGCTAGGGCGGTGGGATGCGAATGAGTGTGAAGTTGATATGACTCTCAAACTAATCAAATGGAATCAAATCACCTTAACTAGACTGCAAAATCAATACAAGTGTACGTATTTCTATTCATTGACAACAAGGCTAGAGATTTTCTTCTGAGTCGTGTACCGATATTATAGTGCATTGAGCAGCAAACTGAATACTAAATTGCAATCTAGCTCGACGTATTTGATTTTAATGTTGTAAAGAATGTTAAACTAGAAAACAAGAAAACAATTTCAGATGTTTACGTGAACATTTTAGTGAATTAAAATTTTATTCTTCCCTCAGCATCCAATCACGTTATTCAAAAATTGCACAGAAAATCACGTAAAATATGATCTTACGGATCAATTTATCACTCTACTAATTTTGTAGCGTCTAAATATTTAATATTTATAGCATGAAGTTTACAGGGAAAAATGAGTTTCATATCTGCAAAGTAAATCCTGTAACATGCAGTAAAACCTAGTTTGCTAAATTTGTTTTCTGCAAAATTTGTTCTTAGAGCTATCATGACTTTGATGATGAATAGTTGATTTATTCTATCTCGATTAAGCGTTCATACTGAATTTTATTTCAATCAATTTGCAAGCAGCGAATGTTGAAAGTCAAGAAGCAGGAGTTCAATTAATTCCGGAGAAAATTTTTCGTGATATCCACTCTTCAAAATTTCATGCTTTTTCCAAACAATTACCATTCTATTTAAGCTTTCAATACTGAAAATATTGTGCAAAGAACGCTATTCAATTGTTCAGTCCCAGCCCAAAACTAGATTACCATTCGCAAATGTGCTACACTTTTTCCTTATATTAGCGATGCTCAATTTCTTTATTAGCGATGCTCAATGCCGGCGGCAGCCCAAAGCCCTAATGATCATTATGCCGGAATTACATTGTAGCATCGCAGTCCTCGATAACACACGCGGTGACTAGACCACGTCCAGGAAAAGCTAAAGCGCTAAAGCGTTGTTTCAATTAACACAGCGGATGTCGACAGACATTAGCCCTGGCATTTAATTAGTGTTATCTCGCCATTGCCCAGCAAATTTTTCCTAATGAGCGAGATCAACATCGGGAGCCGCGATTCGGTTAGGTGGTTTTGTTCTTCAACTGTATGTGATGATTGTAACAGTTTAAGATTCTTTTTATTTCAACGTATCACCAGAATGAATTTTCCGGAAAAATCAGAAATTTTTCCGCTTCTCAAACAAATCTGAATTTTATTTTGGCATGCAAAAGATACAACCAATTTCCTACTGAAAAGTAGAATAGATTTCTCGAGAATCGAATTCATTATACGAGTCAGTCAGTTATCGTTTCATGAGCGGAAAGAAGGCGATCGGTTGCGTGCAAGGATCGGTCTCGAGAATAAAGTTCATTGATTCTCTGTATCGTTTTCTGTGTTGTATTCGTCGCGGGATTTTATGTGAGCACTGATTGCTTCCAGAGAAGTCTTCGTCAGTTATAGGAAAAACTTCAAATAAACTAGAAACTACTTTCAATAGTTGTATAAGAGAAATAGAAGCCAGAAGATCGAGTGTTTGAACCGAGGGCAGTTGATTCGTAGATAAGAAAAAATATCAGGAGAAAAATTGGCCACAAGCAAGTGTCCGAGCTGTACTTTAATATTTGAAGATTTCTAATCAACTAATATACCACTTTTGTCATTAAAATAATTGATCATTTTTAACAATATTTTAACGTTAGTCTTAATTTAATTTCTACGTTTAATTCTACCTATTGTAATTCCTTCATATACACACACTAGGTGACGGGAGATGAAGTAAAGATAAATTATTTTAGAACTTTAATTTATTTACTGAATAACTGGAAACTGTTTCGAACAATCAGCTATCTTTATGAAGACAGAATGTAAGTCAATATTTCTGCATGATTTACAATGGGAGACCAAAGGCGTTTATTTCCTGAAATTATTAAAGGATCAGTGGGACTTTCAAAGCCAGTATACTCGTTTCTGTTCCTTAGCAAATCTTCCGCGAAAATGGCTTGCAATAACCAACCGCTCTGTGATGCTATAAATGATACTGAAAAATCGGGCTCGCCAAGCTCCCGCGTATCCACGTTAGCCGCGTTGCTACGCCGCCATCTTTGTATCACACTGGCGCCTCAGCTTACTCTCTCGTTCCTACACATTTGGACGTTTTGGTAGCAATGGAGAAAGAAAGAACAAAACAGAAAGGATAAGGCTGCTGTCAAAAACTCCTTCCTTCAGTGAGAGACCGATATATAAGAAAATTGTTCGACATTAACGATGTTGATGCCAACGAAGTGACGGCAAAGCCGTGATGAGCAGATTTTGTAAGCCTGCGTCTAGTTTAACACTGTGATTTACTAAACTATTTGGTGTTTGGTGGTCAGCCAATACACCTTGCAAGAATTCAAGGCATACAAGACTCTTGAAGCTTACAAACAATTTGTGGATCGATGCGTACAAGCGATGGAGAAACGAAACTTCAACGAATCAAGAAAGGCGATGTACTTGGTAAAGTTAGTTTGGTAGTACAACTGGACGACGATAATGATGCTGATGACTGGAACCTTCTAAGAATGGAAAATGAAATTCATTTTCACCTTTTTGAAGAGGAAAAGTATAGAATTTTATCAATGCTTACCAGGTAACCATGCAGGGTTCGGACGGCTCATATAGTAATACCGATCCCGAGATTGGAGGCGCTCATGTGACACCTTAGACCACAGAACTGACAAACAACACACCAATTTACCAGAAACCTTGACATTTTGTAAAACTAATTTATATTGAAATTGAAAGGCAATGTAAAGAACTCGAAACATTTGATGTTATAGAACAAAGCGAATCATTTTTATCTTCCAACAAACCAGCCAACTGCAACAACTCTATCATCGCTGCAGGATAATGGATCATGACAATGTTATCTGATCTTTAAATATTATTACGTTTTATTTTTACTTATGTAGCTTATCTAAAGGCAAGTAACAAATTTTGTCCCTGGAAAATGTATAGTATCGTATCTAATAAATATTCACGGCTGGTAAACTGATATGCGATACGTATACCAGTACGAGCCATAAACTGATACGATATACACTGCATTCACGGCTAGTAAACTGAATAAACGCATTCCATTATATAGTTTTCTGTTTAAATGGCCGTGAGAACGACTGGTACATCCTACAACGGTGCAGTAGCGTCCCATCTTCAAGCAAAAACTTCAAAAGGAGACGGTCGCAGTAGATTTAACACGTAGGCGAAAGCTAGACCCTGCTACAAATATGGCGGCCGATCCCACAATGCATCTGGCGATTCGGTGCCGTGACGTCATCCTTTCGAGCCCGATTATTTCATATTGACATTCGCCACCGGAGACGGGCTTCTATCGGCTTCCGATTGCTGTAGCCGACCGAAATTCCTACGCCCGGTAGAGAAATGAGCAGACGTTGGTCGAGGAGCGCAGGCTAGAACGATGAAAAATAATGCAGTCTAGTCCATTAATATTTCTCGACAGAGAAAATTTTCTTAACACATGGAGGCTCATTTCAATGAACATTTGTGATGAAGAAATTTAAAAAAATAGGAATAGGGCTAATCTAACTTCCATGGAATTTGATTTCAAAAGTAGAAATTAAATACACATTAAAATCACATTTTTAAAAGTAACATTTTTACTGGTTCAACCCTCATGGATTAAACGGAAACGCAGCAAACTTAACTGGAAATCACTGTTAAATTTGGGCTTGCCGCTGGCATTTCTTGTAGCACCTAATCGCAAAATTCATACCCTGTCAAAATTTTCGTGCCGATTAAGGTCGTTTTAGAGGAACTATATTCGGCTTAGGGGTGAATCAGGAGCAAGTCGGCCACGTAGGGTGTTTTGCTTCTATTTACCAGCCTCTTTTGGAAATCAATTGCCCGGTAGGCCAAATCTGCGTAATATGCTTAAAAAGAGCAGCTGGTCAAGCTTCGTCATGATGCCCCTGGTCAAACGCTGATGACGCTATCGCACGATCGGGCTGATCAGTTGCTGAACAAGGTACGCACGAACAATCGAAGTTCCCGCCATACGGGGGTATGTGGGGGTCTACCTCCCGCACCCCCATCCGGACAGAGCATACCGTTGCAGCAATTGAATAGGAAGGCGCCACTCGCCAGTTTGAATCGAACCTTCAATCGATCAGTATGTAGTGAAGAGTGCTCATTGCTCAATGCTTATCGAAAAGGTATCAGCCTATTATAGTTTTGTCTCATTCAGAGAGCTTTAAACAATTTGATGCTTTCAGAGAGCTTTAAACAATTTCCTTAAATTATGACGTATTTGACTGGAAAATTTAAATTATGAAGGAAAATTTGTTAAGTTTTTTCCACGAGTGACAAGATGTAGTTGTATGGTGTAAATTGATCATGGTACGCATGAATACGCTCAATTGATCATGGTACGCATGAATACGCTCAATTGATCATGGTAGGCATAAATATGCTCAATTGATCACGGTACGCATGAATAATCTTCTAGTGACTCGTTTCATTGCAATTTATAAAAAGAGGAGAGCGTGAGAACTTGGTTGGAATCAAATTAGTTCCTTGTTGTTGTATCTCTCTACACTCAGAAAATAAATCGGTCATTTTGCCCTAATATAAACACACCTACTGCATATCTATAGTGCACAACACAGGCGTGAAAAGTGAATCACGATTTACACAAAGTTTCACTCATTTCTTTTGTGAAGACTCATTCCGTCTGTCCATTTTCCATCTGGCATCATCTCTTACTACCTCTTCTTCAGTGGCTGAAAACTCACCAAGGGAACAGTGGATGACTTCAATCGGACATGCGACGTAGAAACAACGTTAAATTGAACATCGTTTCGTCAAACGGTAAATATTAAACATTGTTTATACGTGATTTACCTGCTGGGTTGGTCGTATATAAACAGCGATGTTTATTACAACCAACAGTATAAACATCAACGCTTAATACTTTTATTACGTACTGTATCAGCCACTCTGCAACGTATAAACGTTGGCAGATTGCCTGCTACAATCTAAACGCTAATACACCAATCACCCAATATGTACATCAAAGGTTACTGACAGAACTGATGGTTCATAGGAACAATGTTTCTTATGAGTAAATTTTGTTATAGTTTTAATTTCAGAGTTCATTCATAAGGTCTTGGATTAACCGGTATTTTATCGTCCAGGTACTTGGCTTTTATTCGTAAATATATTTGTTCTCGGTTTTTGAATAATGTTACAGTAATTAGAATATTGTAAAATTGTTCTAGAGAAGGTTCGAATCTAAATTAGAGTGCGGAATTGAACTCTGGGTATTGCAAGGCAGCGTCGTGTCACGTACCATGGTGAGCGTGTCCTGTAATCGGTATGTTAACCGTTGCCTATTATTGAAACCCCTTGAAGTTAACCGGTTTTACGTTCCTGTCGAATGAATAAGTCTTAATAATATGATGTGGTTTTGTGCAATAATGTGGTTTAATTTGACGATTCTTTTTCCTGATTACCTAACCTGTGCTTTCATACTCACGATAATTAAAAGTTCAAATGGTCACTTTTTAAATTCAAATGACAAAAAACAATTTTCAACATCTATTTGATTTTTACATAACCAGACCTCATTTTTTACTACTCTCTCCTTCATTCCCAACTTTGTGCTTTGAATACTTGCCGTGAAGAGCGGTGGATGAATTTATGGACATTGAAGCAATGCGGCGTCAAGTGCCTTCCAGTGATTGTTCAAACATTGAAGGGTCGGAATGCCATTGCTTCGGACGCTGGACAGAGCTCAATTCAAGAGCTTAACCCTGAGTGCATCAGCTTAAAAAGGACGAATGTATGTCAACAGGTATTTCCTTTCATCATCTGGAATTTTCAAAATGGGGTCGATGAACCTCATGCATGGTTCCGATTAAAATCATTAATGCTCGGGAGAAAGCTTAACTAAATATTCGTCATTGCAACAAAATAAACTAGTCTAATTCTCCATTCGCGAATAATGAAGCTGCATAAGTGGGATTGTTGCCGTTCACTGCTATATTCTACATAGGATATGAGAAGCGTATGCGGCAGTTTCAGCACTCACGTCATAAACCTTCGCTGCTGCTCAACTCGATTACTTTAATTGGCTTACGGACAACTTAAAGCAATTTGTTGTCTAAACAAGGCTCGTTGGAGATCAAGTGCTGAGGTCACTCGAAGCAGTCTGAACCAAGTTTTCGAAGCTAAAGTGACCCAGCAATGAGATCAGTTTAATTATATCAAGCATTTGGTCCTGCTGAAAGCAAAAAATAAATGTTTTGTCCTGTGATGAAATGGGATTCTGACACAAATAGTTTCTATGATTCTCAGAAATGGCATCAATAATTATTTAACTTTTACTGCGATGTACTATGATTTCCGAAAAAATCTAGCGCAAATGAGTACGAGGTCAGCATTTCTCATCAGTTTAGAATGATCCGACAATTTATGTAAAAATCTCCATTCAGCCGTTCGTTCTCTCAGGAACTCTCCATTATCATCACAAAAATTCATACGTAATCTTTTGTGCATAAAAGAAGCTCATATATAGACAGAGTTTTCCAGCCAGCGGCTTTCCATAATTGCCGCTGAGAATAATTATGACGGAAACGAGTTTATAATTATAATTGACGAGCATTTCATGCCTAATTCAACGCACACCAACCATAAAACGGGAAATCCAGTATTTGCGTTGGAGTCTTCAGGATTAATTATTAATGAATGAGGACGGGATGGATTGATAAAGACTTAAAGAATCTATGAAGAGATGAGAGAGGATTCGTGACCAATTTACTAAGTGTTCGATGAATTGCAGGTAATTGCAGCAATGCCTCAAGTAGCTATAAATGAATTACAAAATGACTTGCCATTAAGAGTCCGTTCATATTAAAGATTCCTTTATCGCTTAATTAATATGAATGGATGTTCGCATTCCCGCATTGTGATGACACATTCTTTTCTTACAAAGCAGGATTGTGAGGGCATTTCCTATAACAGCACGGAAGATTTTTAGGGGAAAAGGAGCAGTGGAATGATAGCTCAAGGAGATGAATGTCCTGCGTCTTGACGCGTCATTACATCTCAATCCCGCAGCTCTGATGCCTTGCTTTTGTGAGAGCCTGGGTTTCGGACGAACTAGTACGAAATTGACTCATGATGATGTACGGAAGTTTCAAACGAGGACCTTGAAAACAGAATTTTGAGAATGAAGAGTATGTAAGAAATACATAACTTGATTCACCATTTTTTCATTTTTGTGTTTTTCTTACTCTTTTAGAAGGAGATCTAAACATTTGAGAGCAGAAATACGGCAATGTCCATATTAGATGCGTGACTGTACTGGCTCCATCGCAGAGGAACTGCAGTTTTAAGGAGATGAAGCTGTGTCCGGTGAACAAAGCTGGCTGATTGATGATGGAAGTAGAGCTGGAGGAATGAGCGTCCACTTCAGAATAAATCACTTACGAAGTCTAGAACGCGTTACTCGGAACAATTGAATTCACTGGAACAGTCTTACGAATCTTATTGCCGATGCAGCGAAGAACTTGAGTCTTCGGCGTAAACATGCAGAGAAGCTAATGCGAAGTAGCATTTTTTTACAGGTTATTCAATATAGAAATTTCAAATAGTTGGACTTCCTTTGATTGTCATCGCATACACGAACATTAAATTTTTAATTCAACATTCCGAATTTTTCATCAAGGGAATGTTCTGCGTTATTTATTTTGTATGCGCTAATTTTACAATTTAAATGAAAGAAAGTGTATTGAAATTACGTTTCGTATATTTTCCATCGAAAACTTTTCAATAATAATGAGGGAATTTTCTTTTAATTTCCCGCATTTCCTAATTTTCGGTCAATTACTGTTTTCTGCCATTATAGTAAACAAATTATGTAGATAGGAATGCTTAACATTTTATCACATGATCGCACCTCTCTGTTTGTTGAGTTTCATTTTATTAAATCATTTTCAACTTTCAGATGAAAATTCAACACAAGTTTTTTCTTCTTTTCAATTATTTTTCTACCGTTATTTGTTGTTTTAATAAAAACTCTGCATTCCTTAGTCCCTAGCTAAATGCAAGAACATCATCCCTGCCTGCATGTTGCCGTCCATTTTTACCGGAATTAACAAGTTGAAATGTTTCAGCTCACACTTTTTTAATGTATTCATGTGAACCTGTAAAAATTATATCAGAAATGACTCCGCGTGATAAAAGTTCGAAAGGTGTCTAGGGATTTGAGCCAATTTCTTGCTTTCGTCGTCATATCTCCCATCATTCAAACATAAGAAACTTTTTATTGGTTACGATGGGTTTAATAAATGGGTTCACAGGAGTAGTTCCCAAGGATAATTTCAAATGCTTTGTGTTCTGGTTTGAAAGTGGAATGGAAAAATTGAGCGCACAAATTTCTAATCCTTTCGGAGACATGAAAAAAGGCTAAAGTTCTATATGGCTAAAGTTCTCTCTCTCAACTTAGACTTAGATATACGTAATTACAGTAAAATTATTTTTAGGACTGTTTGCACAATTCCGTCGATTGCTTCAAAGTCTCTTGAAATTCCAAATTTATTCAGTAAACAAAAGCACCAATCTCACCGTATCGCTGCTCGCAGCA
>NW_025932836.1:0-288 GCF_000764305.2 Hyalella azteca
AGATCACAAGTCTACGGACACGATGATAGATCACAAGTCTACGGACACGATGATAGATCACAAGTCTACGGACACGATGATAGATCACAAGTCTAGAGACACGATGATAGAGCAGATCACACACTGACTTTTAAAGAAAAAAGTTATTTTTATGTAAATTTTATTAATATTTGGTGTATGCTGCTTGTGTTGCACACAAAGTGACGTTTAAAAGAAAAAATATTTTTTTTGTATATTTATAGAGTTAATGATTTTTTCGTGTAGCTTCCCTGCTTGTGTTCCAGACAA
>NW_025932837.1:0-1121 GCF_000764305.2 Hyalella azteca
TCCTAATTTTTCAGAAATACTTATTTCGTGCGCATTTTTAACTACATCCTAAATTTATTTAGAGATAGCGATTGCATATTTTCATAATAAAATTTTAATTTAGCATTATTTTCATTGAAGACAAGAAGTATAGAAAATAAAATCATATAAACAATCATCGCACTTTCGCAATTATCACGCCTGTCACTCAAATAACGTTTTCCAAAGGCAATACGTGAGATTTTAAAATCCTTTTATAAAATCGTCGAACTTTAGACAATAATAGTTATTTCACAAATGTTAAGTAAGTGAAAAAACTTCCGAACCCTGATGAAACATAAAACCCCCGCTTAAATCACAATTTTAATTTTGAAAGATAATTAATTATTTTCTTCATATATAGATATATTTAGATGAAAAAATACATAGTTACCGGGGCCAGTATCAACATAGTCGCAGCGTGAGACTTCATCTTATACGCAATAACCCAGCCAAGATTCGTCACACTTCCTGCAATTCAACACAGAGTCAACGGCAGGAGAATAAGTGCGATCAAACATGAAACTTTCATTCTATAACTACAAGGTTTACAGAGTGTGTGAGTTGAAGTCGTGTCAAGACTTTGGAGGTATTTCTGTATGACAGATAAAACTATTACAGACACTAAACGTATACAATGGTTCATGTCTAAAACTAAATCATAAAAACTAAAAAGACCTCTTCATAGCTATAGCTAAACAGGTTGACATCACACTAATGTATTCCAGGTCACAAAGAAGCACAATGATATTGGTCCTATTTAAAAATATCAAATGATTCCGTGCAAAGTACATGCGTGTCCCACCTAGATCGAGTGATGCTATCGAATTACTATTCCACAACACAGAGTCGATCCGGCAACATCGCACGGATGTCCGATTTGTTTTGATTAAAACGGATCAATATTAATTACATCTATTGAAGATGTATTTCCCTCCTCTACAACATAACCTTTGGTTAAGTTGTTTGGCATTTGGATCAACATAACCTTAAAGGTTTGGTTGGTTTGGCATTTAACCCTCGTTTGGCAATTTCTTAAACAGAGATATCCTGAAACGACATGAATATCGTTAGTACACGACCGAATTACCCACATATTTCCC
>NW_025932838.1:0-27660 GCF_000764305.2 Hyalella azteca
ACATTCTAAAGCCACGGTCTACATACCGTGGGGTGATTGGAAGAAAAAAATAATTTCAAAAATTTCTCTTGAAATGGTTCAACAATTTAGCGACAGCGGAATTGAGAAATGACAAAGAATTTTGGTTCTGATCCCAATATTTATTGTTAGTTCAATGGACTTTGGTCGTAGGTTTAGAAAATCAGATGCATGCGAGTCCAACATGAGATGGATGAGTGTAGTAATTAAAGTATTTCAAAAATTGTAAATGCTCATTTAACTTGAACATTAAAGACAGCATAGCGATTTCAAGAACCATAAGTTAGAATTTAATTAATTTATAACGTAGTGGTTTCTTTGTCTCCAACCTCATGTTCAGTCTGCATTCTCCTCCTTTGCTAGAGTCGTACAAAGGTCGCCTCTTCTGGCCGAACGCTTGGCTCTCAGCCTTCCAAGTGAAGGTCAATGGAAAATCTGTGTACATTTGGCCGGACGGCACCAGGGTCACCGACAAAGCCTTCACCGCCAAAGACTTGGTAGGCTTGTTTCAAAATGGCCCCAAGAGTATTCTCAACTCCCACAACTACGTCGAAAAAGTAGCCGAAAATTTGCCCACCGACTACCCAGTCTTGTGTTTCAAAAACGTTTAGACGGTAGTCGACATTCAAGCATCTTGAGAATGACCACACAGAACTAGCATCATTTATACACCATACAAAAGTTTCGTTTTGTTCTGCTGCCGCGATTCTCCCTAAACGCGTCTAAAGCAAGAGTGCAGGCAGACGTGTCATGGGAGGTAATCGCTCAATTATGGTGAGCGACGCTGGACTAACGGATGCATGATCATGAGTTAACTATAAGGTAATATTACTTTGCACCTCAGTATTGGAATTATAGCGGTCCTGTATTGTTGTAATTCGCTGGACTGCTCACTAGATCATTCTATGTGTGTTGAATTTGGATTATCGAGAGCAAACACACCTCCCTAATTTAGTCCGACACTCCTCTGTAGTTGTCTATTATTAGAGTTGTATTCTTAGATATTGATATAATAATTATAATAATAGCTATACTGGCACCTGCCTTACTTTATGGTAATCTTAACTTGCATCAGTTAAATCGATTAAGAAATGTGTGATAGAAAATAGTGCTTGTGTTTGTTTACGCTACGGTTTGAATATTATTAATTTTCGTTTTTTTAATTGATTAATGAAAAGTTGAAATCTTTTGATGTTGTGCACCTAATTGGAAATATTTTTGAGGCGAAAAGAATAAATGGAATCGCTTGTTGCAGTATAAGGGACTCTTTTCCCATGATTTTGGTTCGTGATCTTACTTTTAATACCAAATTGGCAATTTATTGTTAGTTTCGCATCTTTATTGTGCACATCGTTACACTTCCTTCGTTGCTTTCACTGTGTGAGAACTTTGGATATTACGATAGCTTGTGGATCGGAACTTACAACCATCGCTAAATAGTCTCCGAGGTTGGCAGCGATGGACCATCAGGTCACGTCTACCACCAATTCAGTAGCCATACCTGCAGGTCGACCGATGCAGTGACCAGTCGGTCACTTCTTCTACAAAATCATAAGGTTAATTAAATTGATAGTAACAATTCCGATCGTTTCACCCTTTCATTCGTGTGGCGTATATAAATATGTCTTTACTCATGTTAAATATAACGTGAAAATATAGAGAAAAAATAAGTCATCCAACTATTTATTTTCCTTCAACGAAGTCATAAGCCGGATAGTGACCTTTAAATAAATTGAGAGCCTGGAACTTTAAAGTCATTTACTTCATTAAAAATAGAAATGAATCATTCCTGCTCCAAGCTGGCATAGGAATTTAAACTCGAAAAATTAGCCTCACAAGTTAGTCCAGTGGTTCCCAAACTTTTTCAGGCTGGCGCCCCCTTTGGCTCCCCAGTGAATTTCTAGCGCCCCCCACAGTTTCACAAATAGAACCCCATTTAGTGAACCAATATGTTTTTCAGATGTTTTAACTGTTTCAGCACTAGAAACGTAGGAAGTCTCGGGAGAATTTATGGCGGAATCGTGGCCGGTCTCACGACCAATCTCCAAATTCAATTATCAAGAGATATCTCCCAAACTAATGAACGCAGCTCTACGAAACTTGGAACATGTATTCATCAGAACCTAACGGTGATGTTTGGCTCGCAATTTTTTTAATTTCACCTTCATTCGGGAGTTACGCGTATATTGCCAAACAGGCCGAAATTCGCAGTAATCGAAGAATTCTTTCAAACTATTGAACAGATTTGAACGAAATTTTGAATATACATTCCTAACTACGAAATGGTGATTTTTTAGCTTATAATTTTTGTATTTTACCTTCGTTTGCGATTTTTTTTTCCATTTTACCGTCATTCTTGATTTCATACTTCCTTATATTCGGCCCATATCGCCGGGTAATTTGTCACTTATTTGTTCGCGGCGATCAAAAATTTCTTCTAAACTACTGAGCAGATTTCAACGAAACTTTGTATATAATTACCTAACCTCTCAACGGTGATGTTTAGCTTGTGACAATTGTTTTATTTTGCTTTCGCTCGCGAGTTATACAGATATAGGAGGAACTACTGGCTTTTCTACCGGCCGGTTTAACCAAGAGGCGTTTACGTAGAGCCGTATACGTATAGCCATATATTTCGCAAACGAAGGTGAAACGAAAAAATTTTAACGAGCTAAACATGACCGTTGCTGAGGTTATTAATTTAAATACTAAGTTTCGTTCAAATCTGTTCAGCAGTTTGGAAAAACTTTCTTGAATACCTCAAATTTAAACACGTATTGCTGTTTAACTACCGAATGAAGGTGAAATGAAAAAAAAAAAACTCGCGAACGAAGGCACAACGGAAAAAATTTTCTCGAGCTAAACATTACCGTTCAGTAGTTAGGACTGCAAATTCAAAATTTTTGTTCGAATCTATTCAGTAGTTTGTAAGAAATTACTTGATCACTGAGAATTTCGGCCTGTATTGCCATATAACTATGGCAAAAACAAACGATGACAAAATTCAAACAATTTTCACGAGCTAAACATCATCGTTAGGTCCTAATGAATACGTGTACTAAGTTTCATCGAGTTAAGTTCATTAGTTTGAGAGATTTTCCTTGATCATTGAATTTCGAAATTGGCCGTGAGACTAGCCGCGAGTCAGGCCGTTAATTTGACCGAGACGTAAACCCAGGAGAGGCTAAAAAAACAGAATCAGGGTGAAAAAACCATCGCTTGTGTTGTGTACAAATCGTCAAACAAACGTTCGAACTTCTGACATGGACTTCGTACTACCGCCCCCCATATCGCCCCCCTACCACCCTCTTCTTCCTTACCGCCCCCCAAAATCTTTCCATCGCCCCTAGGGGGGCGATATCGCCCACTTTGGGAACCACTGAGTTAGTCTAACCTCGGGAAACAAAATGCATTTCGGCATGCCGCTATCGACTCACGCATGGCTCTCTGTTCAAATGTGTATATCGCTCTCGCCTCACCTGGTGACCGCTGACTCCGTCGTAAATATTGACACCACACAAAAGGTGTACCAGTCGGATCCACAGAGCTGAGCCGATAAGTCTTGGGAGCTTCCGGGTTCACTGCGAAACATTCAGAGACCCTAATGCTGGGAAACTAGGGTTTGGAGCATGCAGTTGGGTCCCGTCACGACAGGATGAGCGGTTACAAAAGATATTACCGAGGCTTTGAAAATAGAATCTGGCAATTGAGCAAAATGACACAATAACTCCGAGCCCAGCATCAGTCATGCCCGCACCTCTGCAGCGTGGCTGCACTCAAGAGGCACGCACCTCAATTTGCTGCAAGCCTTCCAACCGCCGCAAATATGAACGACACACTTGAATTATCAGCGACCAACTTTCGACTGTAGTTCTCATCGATCAACATATGACAGCAGTAACCATTGCTCAACTTACGAATACAGTAATCATCGCTCAACTTACGACCTCTTCCTCGAATCACGTCTGCAATTCTAAACATGTCTGCAATTTTGCTTGCAAGTTACAATATTGTTTGCTTTCTCGTAACACGTCAACGATTTTATTATTTCGCTCGTAAAACGTCCACAATTTTGTTCGTTTCCCTGTAATACGTCAACAATTATGTGCGTTTCCTCGTAACACGTCTAAAATTTTTTTTCGCTTCCTCGTAACACGTCTAAAATTTGGTTCTTTTCCTCGTAACACGTCCACAATTTTGTACGTTTCATTGTAACGCGTCAACAAATTTCTTCGTTTCCTCGTAACACGTCCACAATTTTGTACGTTTCATTGTAACACGTCTACAAATTTGTTCGTTTCCTCGTAACACGTCTAAAACTGTGTTCTTTTCCATGTAACACGTCTACAAATTTGTTCTTTTCCTCGTAACACGTCTACAATTATGTCTGCTCCCTCGTAGCCCATCGTCATGAAAGAAGTAACCATTCATATAAGGTCCTGATAGGATATCCTTCAGAACCATCGTTTGCATGCGCATTGTCTACCAGGGGTCGTACTTCCAAAAACAGTTACGAGATCGTAACTCTGGCGGCCAATCACTGACGGCTTTTCAATCTGAAGCCACCAATCCCAGACGAGAAATCTGAGACTACGTGAACTTACGCGGGTTTTGACAGGACGGCCCCAGGAAGGAGGCTCTCAAGTCATGCCCCGTAACGGGTTCTTATTGCCGACAGAGTTGGCCAGCATGGCTCTAAAACTAGCGAATATTTGAAGGCTGTAACGAGGCATTCCGTGTAACTTAGTCCCTGCCGCAGTTATTACAAAACTTTAACACCGGAGTTGCGATTAAATGATTAAAAAAGTGAGTTTTATTTCGGCCTTCATTTTTGACGGAAATTATTTTTAACATATTGATGAATTTCTCCGAGAATTTTAACCACGCTTAAGATATGCTTATGGCGAATTTTCACATTCTGCTTAAGTGCTTTCAATTGCAAAATAATTCATATTAATTGTGTTAGGCTTGTAAATAACTTTTCCCTAACATTAGAGTTTTGATTTCAATTCATCTTAACCCGAAGATACTCACATCTCACCCTGGGCACCTTACAGCAGTGTTTTTTGCCGTGGAGAACAACTCACTGAATGACATCCGTCTTATGATCCTTTAGTCTTCTTTTATTTATGAATTATTAATCCAAGCTTTCCATCATTTCTTTTTAACCCTTATAACACTGCATAATTCTACTACGTTATAATCATACCGAGTGTAGGTACAGTTGAACCCATGCAGTATGACAAGGGTTAGATATCATATTCCATTCCTAAGAAATTACCGGTAGGGATTGCAAAACTACTCATGGCGCAGGCATGTCAGTTGCTATATTGTTTACTGCCATTAGACTTGTGATCGAAAATCTCCACATAGATTTATATTTGTATTGCTCTGTACATAAATGTATGGAAAATTCATGCATAAGCGAATTTAGAACAATTGAAAGAATAAATTTAATTTGAGTTTGTTCTCAATAATTATTAAAATCTCCTAATGAACAGTTCTAACAGTGCGTGATCACTGAGTATTAACGCATCAAATTGAGTCAGCACTGGAGAATGGTTCACTCTTATCGAACCATAATAATTACCATTATTCGTGAACCATTATTCAGATGGATCAAGTCAAGCTTCCCTGGTTTAAGCATCACACATTTTGCGCACATTTTTATTGGTTCGGGAAATATAGCCTAGCTAAATGATTTTTCTTCTGAGTAAACGCAAGTTTGCTCATTAGGAATTATAACATGAATACCGTGCCGAATACTTGATAACTGCAAGAATTTCGAACAGAATTTCTAGCCTCTTCTTGGTCGTCACTAAAACCTGAGAGCAAAAGTTTCTGGAATCTTCCAGTCTTGCGGGCAGATTTGATCAAAGAACTTAACAGTCACGGCAAATCCCTTCGCTGGTCGCTGGCTTCTGATCATCGAATGATTCGGTCCGTCCCGCGGCGCGGCAGATTTCGTGGTCAAGTACCGAGACGTGCATGAAATTACGCCTGAAATGAAAATTGAAATTAAATTAGAAACTTGCTCTATTTGACTACCAGATTTCGTTCAATTGTGAACTGATAATTCGGTTCTCGTTGTAAAATCTGGGTAGACTTCCATGATTATATTTCAGTAATAGAATAGGACAGTATTGAATTTAAGTGCGTTTCGTGCAGTGTTTCCTGTGAAAATAAGTATAAGCGAAATGTACATAGCGCGCTATTACCTGCTGCTTGTCGCCGTCCTGGCAGCAGGGACGACCCACGCAGCGGCGGACGTGTACGTGACGAAGCTGGACGATGAGCAGCTGCACAGCCCCGTCAGCGAGACGCTGCACGTCATTGACGAGTGTAATTGTGCAGCTAAATTATTTCTATTTTCTTCACTTACGTTAATCATATACTGATCTCTGAAAGAGTGCATAAAGCTTAATAGGCGGTTTTACAGCTCAATATTTATTTCCTACAGTTATAATTCGAAATTATATATCATTGGGTTATTATTTCAGTAACGGATTTGAATTTAAAATACCTACATGAGGCTTGTTTATACTCGTAATCATCAAGGCATGATTGTTGATGATGATAATTATAGTATGCCCATAATTAGTAATTTGTTGTTAGGTTTTAGGTTACTTCTTTAGAAATGCACATCAATCCAACGACGCATTGCCAACTTTCAACAAACTCCCGAAGAGAATGCTGCAAAACTGAGTTTTGCTTCAGTCTGGTCGGTTATCAGATTTGATTCTTTCTGAAAGGCACTCTGATGTGCATCGATCCGAGCTTCAATGTGTTTTTCATCTATATAGAGTTTCAACAGTTTTTCAAGTTTTCTAAAAACTTCCTTTTCAATTGCACTTAGGCGTCGAATAATGATTCTGAATAAAAAAGAAACGATCGCAGTTCTGAGATAAAAATCCATATATTCTAACGTTTCGGCTATCTACACTTTAGCCATCATCAGAGTGAATAAGATGATAATCTGGAAAGAATAGAAATTCAGATAAAAATACAGTAAACTAATATATCAGATCAGATTTTATCTATACAAATTAAGGAAATTTGACGTCTCTAGGTATTTTACATTGATGTACGGATTATTTTGTCTAATAGCTATTGCCTCCGCTATTCTAAGGTCTAATGCTTCAGAAAAAGAATGAATGACAGAGAAGCAGTCAGATATGTTGTTGGGAACAGGGCTGTTATGGTCTTCTACGAAGTCCTTGTGGATACTGCTGCTACTATAACGGTGCTGTTTACTTCTTCGTTCCAAAGTACAAGTGAGGGTAAATTTGAGAACAGAGTTGCGGTGCAGGCGTATTTTGAACCAATTCAGATGAGACTTGTTTTAAAAGATGGCTATTATATCATCAACATAACGTCTGTAAAGAAGCGGGTTAGAGGCTTTATTTTCATTCAGTAATTTAGTTTCCAAATTGGACATATAAAAGTCTGCAAAGGTTGAGCCGAGTGGAGTGGGGGGATCCCATGCTTACACATAAAGTTGCGTGTAGGTTTGATTATTGAATTCAAACGGAGTTTTGGTCGTGCAGACGTTCAGCAATTCACGCAAGGTAGCAGCCGGTAGATCCGGACATGGCAGTTCAGGATGGTGGTAACATCGTTCAATGATAATATCGATAGTTGATCCAACGGGAACATTCGTGAACAGGCTCTCCACATCCAGGGAAACCAATTGATTACCTGGACGTAAGACTAGAGAGTCAGTTTCTAGAAGTAATTGATCAGCATTTTTTAGGATTAATGAATCATTGATGAAAGGCCGAATGAGCTTATTTATTATCTGAGATATTTCATGCGTGACTGTGCCGGACATGTTTATTATTGGTCGTAATGGTGGATGTTCTACATTTTTATGAATTTTCGGCAACACGTAGAGATGTCCGTTGTTGAAATTACTGAATGAAAATAAAGCCTCCAACCCGCTTCTTTACAGACGTTATGTTGATGATATAATAGCCATCTTTGAAAACAAGTCTCATCTGAATTGGTTCAAAATACGCCTGCACCGCAACTCTGTTCTCAAATTTACCCGCGAAGCACCGTCCAACAATCAATTTCATTTCTTGTATATCAATTTCAGTATTCAAGACAATGTTAACCTATCCAAAGCAGTCTACATCAAACCTACCGACAGGGGTATCTACGCCAGTTTCCATTCGTGTTCACCTCTTAACTATAAAAAGTCGGTCGTGAAAACCCTTGTCAATAGGGCATTGAAATATTCATCCGACTGGCCATCGTTACATTCGGAAATTCAGAGAATTAGACAAGTTTTTGCTAACTGTAACTATACCCAAGCCATAATGGAACGAACCGTCAATAACATCCTCGCAAAGCATCATTCTACTAATAGCGACGACATGAATATATCAGAAATAAATTATTTTGTAGAATTTACCAACCTTTCGACTTTCAAGCAAGACCAGAAATTACTGCGTGATATTGTAAAAGATCATGTCAGGTCCACAGATGATCACAAATCAGTCTCGGTAACTGGATTCTACAGACCTATTAAACTTTCATCTGCATTTTCTACAAGACCCCAGAAAACCAGTTCCACAAGGACTCGTGTTGTGTATCGTTTCGTGTGCCCCATTGATGGCTGTAATGCCTCATATCTCGGATACACCACTTGTACTTTGGAACGAAGAAGTAAACAGCACCTTAATAGCAGCAGCAGAATCCACAAGCACTTCATAGAAGACCATAACAGCCCTGTTCCCAACAACATATCTGACTGCTTCTCTGTCATTCATCCTTTTTCTGAAGTATTAGACCTTAGAATAGCTGAGGCAATAGCTATTAGACAAAATAATCCGTACATCAATGTAAAATACCAAGAGATGTAAAATTTCCTTAATTTGTATAGATAAAATCTGATCTGACATTTTAGTTTACTGTCTTTTTATCTGAATTTCTATTCTTTCCAGTTTATCATCTTATTCACTCTGAAGATGGCTAAAGTGTAGATAGCCGAAACGTTAGAATATATGGATTTTTATCTCAGAACTGTGATCGTTTCTTTTTTTATCCAGAATCATAATTCGACGCCTAAGTGTAATTGCAAAGGAAGTTTTTAGAAAAATTGAAAAACTGTTGAAACTCTATATAAAAATAAAGTCCGATGTATTATTTCGGTTTTTCATCTATGCATACGATTGGCAATTTGATAAACGCTCTATATATCCCTGTACCCTACCCTCAACATGAATCTAATTCTTGCTTCGTTTCGATGCATTTCTCGAGCTTTTCTACGCGTTTCTGAGCTGACGTTAAGAATCACACTGGTGAAGAATACAAAAACCCGTCGATTTTCTTCTCATCCTTTATGTCAGAGACATTAAATTTTTTTCGCAGCTCTCGGTGCTCAAGTTCTGGATAGCTTTGATCAAAACTTCCCCATCGATTGTTGAGGTCCCACGTAGTTCATCGTCGTCACATCTGTGGAAGAAGGGAGATGCTGTGGTGAACCCTGCTTTTAGAGGCTTAAGGCTCGTTCTCGGAATTTGGTGTGCAATAGACAATCACAAGAATTCCATAACAGGCCATCCCAGTGGGGTGGCGCACCTGCGTTTTGCGCGTCTTGGTGACGAGGAGCGAAACATGAGCGCTATCGTCCTGAGATGGAAAGTTATTTGATAAATGTACGAAATATTTAAGACGATTTAGCTCTTCAGCTGTAGCAATTTTTAGGTGCCACAATGATACCGTAAAATTTTCTTAAATATACGGGTTCAACAATCCAACATCCCATTGACTTGCTTCATTGAAATTCTATCAGACATATAAATTTGACTAAAAATTAAACTATTAGTATTGGGGTAGACGGGGTACGACGGTTTGACTTTGAAAAAAGAACTACTCCGAGAAAATTAAGAAGCTCTGACGTAACATATTGTGATTAACGTTTGACATCGTTTAAATGGACATTGCTTAATTTAAGCGTCTCCAGAGGAGGTATTGCTGTAGGTGTAGCTATTAAGGGCCACACGGACGACGTCGCCGCCTCAGAAGACATAGTGGAGCGATGAATCAAAATGATCTACGCTACCGAATGGATTTTGCTGTCAAACCGATGTCACCAAGAGTTAATTCACGTGACTGTGCCAATTTGATGGTATTGAGTGTCAGATTCAAGGTATTCACTGATGAAAAGTTCGAATTATTAATTTAAAATATCAGTATTGTTAAGTTTGCTTTGGAGATTGCCAAAGCTAAATTCCAGTTATCTAAGTTCGCACGTAATCTAACGGCCTTGAGCGCCAAAGATCCAATGTTTTCCTGTACTAAGCATAGTGGTGCCTCTCTCATCGGCCACTTGTGTCAAATATTCTCTTTTCGGCCACGGGTGTCAGTTTGACATTAACAAGGGTAGTCATTGTTTAACGCAGCAAAGGCTTCGCCAGAGCAGAACGCCTACCGAAACGAGGTACGGAGAAATGAAGCTGTCCGGGGGCGCATGCCGGAGGCCAGCTTTGCCAAACTTAACACTTAGTTCAAATTTCTTTCCGTAGGTAAGAACGCTAGAGGGCATAATAGCCTACAAAGTCAAATACTCAAAGCCAAAGCGCCGAATGTCCACAGACAACAACTAAGCATGCTAAAACTGAGTATGGCCGTGCTGTATATGGCCAAACCTCTTCCGGCCCAATCTTCAGGCTTAACCTACACAAGTTGCAACATTTCTCCACCAAAACAAACCCGAGCAGACCTTACCTAACCTCATTGGCTGCAGGAAGTGAAAAAGGCGGTCCAAGTGTGCTAGTAAAGCCAGACATTGGCTGTTACAAGGTTGTGAGCCGGGCCGCAGCGTGAAGAGGTTAGGCCGGAATAGGTACAGCCGGATGATTAACTGCCTGCTTATAATCGAGCATGCTTAAGCATTGGCTGAAGACCTACTGCGATATTATTTTTCGGCAGTGTGGCGCCTGTCTGAATTACGGAGTTCAAGCGTAGTCTGCGGCTCTGAGGCTGGGCCAAGTTAAGGTGAGCGTATGGCCAAAATTTTATCTCTGCTATTTACAAACGGATCACTTTGAAACTTTGTACAGATATGTAAAATCTAAAAATAGACAGCTTTTATTCATGTCAATGTTTCTTAGAAAATGAAAGAAAATATGAAATTCTTAGAAAACGGCCGAAAAAGCTGAGTACTGTAGAAACTATCTCCTAGGATTTTCAAGCTACAACATAGACTCGTATCATTCGATGCGTAAGGACCATATCTATCGATTCGTCGTAGTTTTTTTTAAATTCGAATTTTTGTGGCTGGGGGGAATTTTTCGTAAACGTTTCGAAAATTTTTCGATTTTTTTTATTCCCCCCTCCTTTTTTCAGAATATTTCCAAAACTATAACGAAATCGAGAAAAAAGCTACGACCAATCGCTAGATATTTTATTTACAAATCGAATGGTACATCTCTCATCGCTGTAGCTTCAAAACTGTAGGAGATAGTTTTCCAGTGACAAACAGTTAACTTTTCAGTAGAGCCCGACAAAGTAGCGCGCGCCTCGGAATAGACATTCAAGGGTGCAAGATTGCAAGACTAGAAGATACTGGAGCTCAATCTCTGTCAAGGATGGTGTGATCGACGAAGCGCAAACCATCCCGTACGACTGCAGGTGGAAAACTGAAGCACATTCTTTTATGACTACCTATTTATATATACTACCGGGAATTTCAGATTATCTTTAATGTGAAAACTCCACCCCCCCCCTTTCGGGATCTGTCGCGAACGCATAAATCAACGTACGGAGATGATTTTGGTACCGTTGGATAGGTCTGAATGTCAGCTTTAAGACGAGACTAAAAACCGGAAAAGTCAAAATCCGAAAATGCATGGTGCGCTGGAGCCGCCGCGCGTTGGCTCCAGGGCTTATTTAAGAGTACAATTTGTGGCCTGCAGCTGCGCCCTCAAGTTGTCCTCAATCGAGGATATGGGGTGGATTGTCGCGGCATTCAAATTATCGAATGCCTTCAAATCCACAAAATTCAAGTCCGGCAGCGACTGGATGTGCGCGCATCTGAAGTTGGGATTGTGATCGGAAGCGCGGAAAACTATGCCGAATTTCTTTATGTGTGTCTCTCAAAACAAATTTGATATATACGCGCATTATACTTTTATACTTCAAAGAGGTCACCACGCAGACGTCGATAACAGAGGCCTGGAAGCTTCATTATCTTTAATCTTTCTTCATAAGGCTTGCCTTTCAGTCCTGGAATTATCCTTGTTGCACGTCTTTGAACACTGTCGACTCAATTTTAGTCTTTTTAGTTTTGGTGACCACACGGCATGTCCAAAATCTAGGTTCGGACGCATGACAGCGATAAACAACTGTCCCGGTTACCTGACTGAATTTGATTTCTTCGTGCTGTTAACAGAGTTAATGGGTCATCAGTTCCAAATATAAAGTCCAGTGAAGTATCAATTTTATTTTCGAAAGCAGAGTCCGTAAACTGATAACAAGGATAATACAGCAAGATAAATAATTTTTCCAATATAAACCATGAATAGACAATTTAGTGCAATAGTTCTCAAATAATCATCACATATGAAAACTATATTCCAAGAAACAGCATTATAAGCAACGGTGGCTTAGTAACTTACTAAGGAGAATGCCAAGGTTGATGAACTCTTAACAACTCTTTAGTAAACTATGACTAGATCCAGCGGTTATGAATTCATTTGAAAAATCGGTAAATTAAAGTTAAAATTTGTAAGGATTTACACAGCCGAGTTTGGATTCAAATTTTTATTTAATCAAACTAATTCAAAAGAAGTAAAATTGGCTGGAAGCATCAACGGCGCTCTTGGTAATAGCCAAGATGAATTGTAAGGTTTTCATTTATTTATTTATTCATCCTCCAGGTAGCAGTTACGAGGAAGTGAAATTTGGCAAGCAATAGCGATGAATAAAATAAGGTTGGCTTGTTCCGAGCGTGGCAAAAGTTTAACGGGCTCCAGATGGGGTCTCCCAGGTGCTGCGACGTAGCCGTGACGCCAGACAACGTAGACGTTACGTATAAGAAATAACGTAGCACAGAGGAAAGGCTCATCGACAGCACTGGACCCGAAACCTGAGAACGTAGATAATAAAAAGACAAACATAATCTATGTCAGGTTCATACAGGATTTTACTATAAAATTAATAATCAGCAATTTCAGCAGCAAAGATCAAATTAATTCAAAAATCCTTCGACTGACCTGAGGTTTTTTAATGCCCAGTGCTACGACATAACGAAAATGGAATGAATGAAGAGTTTAATTTTAGAAATTTAGAGGAAATCAGTTTGAGGAGTAGGAAGTTGGACGGAAGACAGCAAGAATAGCTAAAGGTTTCACTGCGTGTTGGAAGAAGACGAAAGACTTCTTAGGATTTAGGATTGCACATTTCGAAACAGTATAGCCAACTGCCACCTTGAATTGCACGAACCCATTTCTAGCAAAAATAGAACTATTGATATTTGATAAACTTCAATTATACTTTGAAATTATTTAAAATATTTTATTTAATTTGGTATATATTTAACAACCATATTTTTAATAACTTTGATATATATATTTGATATAGATATCGAAATAAATTCAATATATATATTTGAAAAAAGCTTAAACTTTGCTATAGATTTGAATGTATTAGATATTAATTTGATATAAATTTACTTAATATGATACACTTAAAAAATGTGTCCAACTTCCCACAGGAGCAAAAATAAGCATAGTTAATGCAAACCAAACAAAAGGAAAATGACACGGCATTCGCACAAAATAAGGGACAGCGAATCAGGTTCATAGGAAGTTTGAGAAATACTTAATGAATGTCAAGTATGATGCTTCTGGAGATACTGATTAGTTGGCGGCACAAAGGGGACGCAGTATAGACCCCTACATTGCCCTTGCCCACAATTCAATATCTATTCCTTTCCGCTCGTAATCACGCTAGAGGGCATATTAGCCTGTGTGATTTAGAACCTAAAGCCATAGGTGCCATTTCCTTTCCTGGAAATAAACAATCAGCCAGATAACATCAAGCCGCCGAAGCAACAGCCGTTTGCAAATAGCCAAACTGTTGCGTGCTTGTATTAAACACAGCCTGGCGTCTTCGCGACTTTTGAAAATAAGCGCCTGACATAACAGCGCCGTTACGTCACAGCCACAGCTTCATCGCGCTCTACTCTACAGGCAGAAGCGCAAACCGCCGTCCCTATAACGCCATGCCCCGGCTCTCCCCCTTCGCAGCCAGCATAAGGCTTTTCTCGTTGCCCGATCAGTAATACGCCTGGCGCGATGGAGGGACCTAACCTAACTTAACCAAACCTAACCTAACCTAACCTGGCGCACAACTGATCAGCAATTAAAGGGACGGCGCTTTGCCGTCCCTTTGCGCCGTCCCTATAATTGCAAGTTATAGGGACGGCGGTTTGCGCTTTTGCCCGTGGAGTGCGGCGGGATTACGCCAGTCCTGCAAATAGCAGAGCAGGTTTACGGTGATCCGGCGTGGTCTGCGGCCAGTAAGGCTTACGGCGTGTGTAAGAAGTGATAGTATGGGGGAAAATTCTGTGGAGTAGGACCTGTTGACAATTGACTATTTGATTCAGCAGGCTTTGGAGTGAGGTAGGTGTTGCTTAAAGTTGGTGTGGGGAGATGACTCAGTTACCTACAGCTTTTTGGGTGTGAGCTGAGTTTAGTTATTGCATTATAGGGTAGGCGTTGGCGCCAGGGCTTGTTTACGAGCTAAATTTGTCCACGAGGTGTTTCACGAACTGTTTTTAGTAAACGATATATGCTGCAACGTCATTGTTTGACGACTTCAAGTTTACGGTTAATAACGTTTTAAATTCGGTTGCTTGTTTCTACATTTTACCGAAGTTCTCAGTTTACTGCATTCACTTTACACATGAAAGACAAAAAAACGCGTGCATAACTACTGAACATCCCCAATTTATTAGGATATCTCTATTGCATTTGATTCCCACATGAAAGAAGAAAATAACTCATGCATAATTATTGAGCTTTAATTACCGAGTTTAAGAAACGAGAAACGCCGATTTGAAGTCGTCGAACCCACTGGCTTCAAGAGGATTTAGAATTCAGGTAATTAAAAAATATAACTCAGTACTCACTGCAGTGAGTGACAGAGAGCGCATTTTCTCGTCGACGAAAACTTGAGGTCACGGATGGACAGACGGACGGACAGACAGACGGACATGGCGAGCACAATAGTACATTTTTTTCCATAAATGAGGAAATGCGCTAAAAATAGGATCAAATAAAGGGCGAGGAACTTCGAATGATATTACTATAATAGTTATTCACAGCTCTTTAATTACATATTTTCAGTTGAAATAGTTTCTTTACATCTCGCCAGAACTCAACGCCATCGGTTGAAAAACCCGCTACCCGTCAAACGAGTTTTCCATGCTATCTTTTAACGGGAGTCAAAATTATTTCTTAAGACTAATAAAAAACAGGAAGCTATTAATATTATTTCAATAACAATCCTAACCCTCACCCCTGCATGGTCCCGAAAGTTTACTGCATGCTGAGATATACGTAGAAATTAACCACCTCCTTGAATGTAATTCAGTCATGAGCGTCGCGATTCATGGACATGATCCAAGAGCGGGGTCAATGCAGCAAGCGTTCGTATACAAGTGTTGGTGGTTTGCAAGATCTAAAGAAGCTATTTCAAGCTCTAAAAATATAATTAGTAAATATAATTATTACGCTTCAGAAGGTTATTTAATGCATATTCAATTCAAAAGATTAATTTCCATTCCTGTAATTGAAATCCTTTAACATTTAATTACTGTACTCAAATCTCACTGATTCCAGTGGGTTCAAAGCTATGCAGCAAATGCTTATTACTCATAACTCGCTCAGCTTCTTATAATAACTACAGAGTGAGTGGTTGCTAATTACAATACAAATTATCTATTGGTCATGTACCAATGAATAATTCTTCTATTTCATCAGTGTATTCATGATACGCAACTCAGCTGTATACGATGACTGCGATGGCGGCAGTGAGACTACTTCAGTCTGGGAGACAACTTACCTCCAAAACACTCGATACGTCCGTAGTGTTCAGAAGCAATAGCGTTTCATCTTTAGAGGTAAAATTGTAGTAAAGGCATGATGTTTAGTAGAGAATTATTATTGTATAAGTACTTACGCTTCACCGCGAAAGGATTATGAATGGCTTTTAATGAGATGTTGGAGCTATTCTGCTAACGAGCGGATGCTCTGTGTTCAAGACTATCCAACGGTTACTCGCCTCCATTTGATTTATTAGACAATCGCCACCTCTTGAGGTGCTTGTGTTGGACTGGTGCGTTCCTCAATCGTTTGTCCATGAAAATACATTACATTCTCAATTAATTCAGCTGAGAAAAATTCAATCTGAGAGAATGATAGCATTTTGCTACAAAAAAATGACCCGGGAACAATGTGGGAAGCCCAGCACTTTCATTTCGAACAAACAATTTAATTTAATTGGAACTTATATTAGATCTTACAGGAAAGGATTTTTTTCAATATATATGACCATTTCAGAACATAATTTGATATTTTTATCATGGCTTGAATGTCTTGATTGCTCCGTTGTTGGTGGCAACAATAATATGCATGTTAAAATGTTGTTGGACGTGCAGTATAAGTTAAGCTTTCTGGATGCATGCATCAACATCATTATTGTTACTGCAGTTTTTTTCCTTCTCAAATAAAGTACATGGATTGGCGACAGGCAGTTCAATGCTGATGATCCAACACCCACCACCGTGTGCACAAACATCGAGTAAATGTAATTGCTACGATGCTATATTAGAAGTTAGTGTCAGTGAACCGATTTAACATTTGATTTCATGCTATCATCCACGTTGACTGCACTCAACGGACAGATTCTATGTGAGAATGACCAGTTTGATCACAAACTAAACTTTTTAAGCCAAGGTGAAATTAGTAATCAATGATGTGGGCCACCCAAGTACATAAAATTCAACTATTTATTCAGCAATTTTACCGATGTTTGATAATTAAGCGAGTCGCCCCTGCAGCACAAGGTCAGTTTGGTCTTTGACGATGAGGAATGCCATCGGCCACAATTTCCTTGCATTTAACGTGGTCTGTACACAGGAAGTTCGATTTTGTTCTAATTTACGAAAAAAGTTGATGTTTTTTATATTCAGCGTTTTTAGCGTTTTCGCTTCTTGCTGCCGCAGTTGCCGCAGTCTCGCGCTCCTTCCACTTGCTTCGCCATCACAAATCTTCCCAATTTTTTATATGTCATTCGAGGTTTAGGATTGTCTGTTTACTTCATGCATTCAAAGATCTTTAGTCCGTCGATCATAACTTTTCGGTGCTGTAGGCAGAGCTGGGCAGCGCTACTTTGAAATGTAGCGGCGCTACCGCTACCGCTACATGCTCTAAAAAATGTAGCGGGCGCTCCCGCTACCGCTACACCCATTAGATTGTAGCGAGCGCTACCGCTACCGCTACAGTAAAATGTAGCGCCGCTACATTAGCCGCTACAATGGCCAAAATTATTGGAATTCTCTATATATTAATTGTTCTGCAATTGGGATTTACTCGTAAACAATTAATGATAATAAAACATTTTTAAAAGCATATCAATGCAACTTTATTGCAATTAACCTAACCGAACTAGTATAGGTTAGATACTGTAAATAAAAGTGAGTTATTTCTATGTTTTACCTTCCCTACATGGATGTCTACTTTAATCTACCAATCTCAAAAATTATCCACATATATATATAAAAAATCAGTCTTTTATTTGCATATATAAGTGGATTTTTTTTTGAGATTGGTAGATTAAAGTAGACATCCATGTAGGGAAGGTGAAACATAAAAATAACTGTAAAAATAACTGTAAGCAAACTGAAAAATGAAAAAATGCCTGTAAGTGGTAACTGGTAACAACTTAACAAGTAACAACTAACATGTTGACACTAGTAACAGGCTGAGGTTGACAACATTACACCGAAATCTTTTGTGCAGTTTTATTCTGTAATTTATATTATGTATGTATCATGCTGGTTTTTAATAATATTTAGTACTATTAAGTAAAATCTAAAGGCTTTGTCTATAAATGTAGCGGTAGCGCTGTAGCGGCAAAACCTCGTATCGCTACTTAAATATGTTGCGGGCGCTGCCGCTACCGCTATAATTGCTTAAATGTAGCGCCGCTACCGCTACTGAAAATGTAGCGGCCGCTACATTTAGCGCGCTACTGCCCACCTCTGGTTGTAGGACATATCGCCCTACGCAGAGAGTAATCCTCGTCTATGAATTATTTCATAATAATATAACTATTTATTTTTGAATTATTTAACAAGGACTGCATCCTGTGACGACAATGAAAGTTGTTCAAACATTTAACTTGATATCTTCAGCTGTACAGGCGGCGGTTGCTTCCGTCGAGGTTATCCAAATTAGAAGAAATATCGCCCAGGGGCCATACTTTCATAAAAAGTTAAGAGATCATAAGTTCATCAGCCAATCATTGACGGCCTTTCAAGCAAAATCCACCAATCATAGACAATAAAATAGAGCGTAAGTACTTACGTTCACTTAGCCCGTTTTGAAAGTATGGCCCCTGGTCAGCTTAATTATGGGGGGGGGGCCGAGACTTAACGTTTTGAGGAAGATAAATAAGCAACTACACTAAAAAATTGCTGTGAATATTTCAGAGCTTCAATAATGCATTAATTCCAGAGTAAAGCTCACCTTATTAAATCAAAATAACTGCGCGTACAAGGTGCTTTTATAAATGATGTTTAACAGCAATAGCAATAGGCAGGTTTCCATACGATAGTTTGTACGCGGCCTCATTACTTGTGATTGAAAACCGCGGGAGTTACAAATTTTAAATGCATCGCAACATACCTAAACGAATTGGCATTAGCAACGAAGTTGAACAGTTGAAGTAGAGTCAAAGATTTAAACATAACCAGTAAATCTAAGTAGAGCATTGCCGAAGTTTAATAAAAAGTTACGGTGCAGTTCAAGCAAAGGTTTAGTATTTAGCAGATAATTCGATACGGGGTAACTGACGCTAAGTTTGACGGGCCTGCCAAAGCGTTCGCAAGGAAGTGAAGAACGCATGCACCTTTAAAAAAATCTGGTGGAATTCATTTTAAATTTAATAGTCATAATAATCGGCTTTTCTGGCCAATTTCAAGCCGAATCTGAAGAAGAATCTCTGTCAAAAATGTTCAGATTTCCTACACCACCCTAACCGCAAGGTGCTCCCGCTTCACCTGTGTTTGCCTAGCAGTTCTGAGAAGGCAGACCTGCAGCATCTTACCTCGGCCGCGGTACTGCTCTCCTCTTGGTCTGACGTTGTGGTGGCTCGACGAGAGCGTAGTTCCCCTAATTGATAATTATTTACACTTACAATTTGCTTCTATGATCTTAATGAGGGGGTAAACTGTTTGAGACGTGAGAAATGTAAATTAATTATGGAAAAAAATCTGAAATACGCTACATTGAACACGACTTTCATTAACAGACATAATTACTTATCAGTAAAAATCCAGTTTACTTCTGTCCAAGATAACAACATGCCTTCCATTACCGGCTATATAAGATACGAATTGCCGAGCAACGAGTTTAACGGTGTCATTCGTACTTCAGAAAAGTTAAGGAAATTTCTGTACCCGTCCTTCGACCCTTAAGAAAAACACAGTGAATGAACAATACGGTTAAAGCAAAGCTAAAAGCAAAGAAGGAAGCCTACAAGCGTTATTTACGAACTCGTAGCGATGCTGAGTATAACCTGTATGCTAGAGCTCGAAATCAAGCTAAAAAAGCTTGTCGCACCGCAGTCAAAAATTTTGAAAAAGACGTTGCCAAAAACTCGAAAAAGAACCCAAAAGCCTTCTTCTTCTATGCTAGTTCGAAGTGTAAGACAAGGGACGGTATTACTGATTTGAATGTAAATCAACGGAAGATATCTTCTGACGAGGGCAAGGCCAATGTTCTAAATCAGTTCTTTAGCAGCGTCTTCACAGATGAGGACTTGAACAGTATTCCAGCTATTGAGGAGCAACCAGTGGACTCGAAGTTAACTAGTTTCGAGATACATGAAGAGGATGTTCTCAAGCGCCTGGTCTCCCTGAATCCCAACAAGTCATCTGGATCAGACGGTTTCCACCCTAGATTGCTCAACGAATTAGCAACCGAAGCGATTTTAAATCTACCGTCCGTAAGGCCAGTCTAGTCAAGAAAAGTACAAGAATCGGCGACAGGCCTATCCAGGCCTATTTATTTAATGCCGAAGATACTATACAATACTTAAATATTTTCCTTATCGTCAGTTGGTTACGTATTATATAAACATTTTCCATTTATAAATATCACTCAAAATATTAGCCGAGTACATTTGTGGTTACTTCAACCGATAGAATAAGAACTCGCTTTAAAAAATGTGACCGGGGAATTTAGTCTCCTTTAACCGTGTATTAATCGAGATAATTAAACGGACTTTAAACCGAAGATTTTTGGCAGATTATACGGAATATTCAATCAAATTCAGAATAGAATAGAAGTGTCGGCACACAAGGATCCGGCCTTTTTTATTGGAACCCATAACTGACGGCAGACGTTGATAACTGAGGCTTGGAAGCTTCATAATCTTTAATCTTTCCTCACAGGACTTGCCTTTCAAGCCCGGAATTATCCTTGTTGCGCGTCTCTATTATCCTTGTTGCACGAACACTCTCTATTAAATTTTTGTCCTTGTCAAGTTTCGGTGACCACACGTTTCCAAACTCCAGGTTCGGGCGCACGACAGCAACTAACAACTGCTTCATCGCTTCTGCATCTAGTAACTCGAAAGAGCGTCTGATCAGTCCAAGTCGTTTATTGGCTTCATTAGCTTGACCTTCAATATGCTTAGAAAATTTCAACTCATTGTCCATGTTAACTCCTAAATCTTTTTCCATTGTCAACTTCGACATTATCACTCTGTCGTTGCACGTTGCAACAGTGTCTTCTCATACTGTAATCTTGCTGTTCATTATTCTTGCCAAGGGGAGCGCAGCCGTGGGTAACAAAATGACAGGGAGCTAAAATTTTATAGGCATATTGAAACGCAAGTTAATACATCCAATAAACTGCTTTGGTTGATCAGACGCTCCTACGAGTACCTAGATATAGAAATGATGAAGCTGTTGTTATATAAACATTTTCAATTTATAAATATCACTCAAAATATTAGCCGAGTACATTTGTGGTTACTTCAACCGATAGAATAAGAACTCGCTTTAAAAAATGTGACCGGGGTAATCTTGCTGTTCATTATTCTTGCCAAGGGGAGCGCAGCCGTGGGTAACAAAATTGACTCGTAAACAAGCCCTGGGCCCAACACCAACCATCAGCATGCAATATCTACACATAGCAGCAGATCAATGAGCTGTGTGTAACTCCGGCTAACAGTAAATCCGCTTTGCACAATACAGCCACTGCTCCACAGCGCCGGAGCACAACTGGCCGGAGCGCAACAGGCCCTACCGCAACAGGCGGCGCAGGTTAGGTTAGGTTATGTTGGGAGTAGCTGTTGCGCTCTGGCCAGTTGTGCTCCGGCCTGTGACTGAACGGCGTTGTTGTGGTGGGCGCTTTGTGTCAAAAGCCGTGAAGATGCCCGGCTGCGTTACGCTCGGGAAGGTATATGAATCGCACTGGGGACTTAGGCTATGCTGACCTCTAGCTATCCACCCCTTGCCAAGGTGGATTACTTTAGTTACTTTACCTTTGTCAGCGTTAAAACGCAGCTGCCACTTATCGGCACAGTCAACCAGCCTGTCAAGATCACCTTGTAACTGTACTTATTGCGACGTATTCTTCACTGTATTATAAATTTTTGTGTCGTCAGCATACATCGAGCACACGTTAGTCACAGCTTATGGCAGATCGTTTATAAACGCAACGAATAGAATAGGCCCGAGAACGCTTCCTTGTGGCACGCCGCTGCGCACTGAAACCCGGTCTGATACGGACCCATTAATACTGACACGTTGTCGCCTCCCTACTAGAAAATCTCTGATCCATTTGAGTACATTACTCTCAATTCCCAAAGACTTCAATTTACGCAACAACCGCTCATGTGGGACACTGTCAAATGCCTTGGCAAAATCGAGGTACACTGCATCTACTGGCTCCCTTTCGTCCAGCAGGCGGGTCCATTGGTTCAGAGTAGACAAGAGGTTAGTGGTGCAGGATCTCCCGGCAATTAAGCCATGTTGACAGTCTGATAGAATATTAACAGTCAAATGATCTATCAATCGATCCCTCACAGAACGTAATTGATCCTACACAGAACGTAAGCGCTTAATATCCTCTTTATTCCAACAACATTGAGATTTTTGGCCAGTAGAGCCTTGGCAGACATCAACTCTACGAATCACAGGTTGATTTGCCTTCGAACGACCGCGTGCTAATATCAATATTCAAGTTTCAAAAACATCCGATCAACGGAAAATTTCATGAGAATTGGGCACTTAGAACAGACTCTCTGAATCTATTACTTTTTGCTGAACAAATTTGAGGTAAATTTCACGGCGGTTTAAACGCTTTCACACACTATATAAAGATAAACCGAAATATTCATAAATCCACGGATATTTTTCGCTAAAGCCGAATATAGATGCTCTTGACATAACACTTTGAGATACTTTGGTATGAATGTCACGTACGGGATAGAGAGAACAACGTTAGCTTGCTTTTATTCACCAATTTAATAAATTAGATAAAAGCAGGAATTCGCTGGTCTTCTCAGGTCAGTATATGGGTTCCATCGATGTAGAAGACTGAAAGAAATAAAAAAACTATAATTATTCACAAAATCATGGATCGGTGAATGTTTCCACAGTGAAGAAAATTAAGCTTTAAATTCGAGCTGGAACAGCCATTAACCTACAATCATTCATCACCTACAACCATTAGATGTTGTCATCAATTATTCATGGCTATGATGAGCGAGGCATGAATAAAAAGATTCCGTGTTTTGACTTCAACATAAAACAGACCCCTTTGAAGCAGTCAATTACCTGTATTTGACTAACTTCATCTTCCAACCTAAAAAACAACAAACCAAACAAACAAACAACAATTCATACCAAATTCATTTATACCAAAGCACAAGAAGTAATTTTTTGGGAGAAAGAAAAGCAGGAGGAAAAAAATTGTAGAAGAAATTAGCACTCGTCCATTGGACGGGAATTGAAAATAGCCGTGGGGACAGTAACAACTTCAGAGCCAATGCAAAAAAAAAAGCAATGAAAATAAGAATAACTAACATAATGAAATTTACATTAACGACATATCACTGAAGACTTTGTTGAACCGTAACCGATGTAATCAAATCTGAATGGATCAGAATATAGCGCATAAAAAGGACGGATACTTACCAGCAATTATAATAGTAGAGCATAAGGTGGAGCTTATTGCTTTTTTTTTATTAGACAACGAAAATACATACCAGCAGTTATAATGGTAGAGCATATTGGTTTTGATATAAGATAACGCAAATACTTGTCAGCAGTTATAATGGTAGAGCATAAGCCTGGTGGAGCTTATTGCTTTTGTTAAAAGATAACGCAAATACATACCAGCAGTTATAATGGTAGAGCATAAGGTGGAGCTTATTGCTTTTGTTAAAAGATAACGCAAATACATACCAGCAGTTATAATGGTAGAGCATAAGGTGGAGCTGGCTTATAACTTCTCCTCCTGAAGGCCATATTTGGGGAAGTAGAGCACAGGTCTCTCCTCGCCATCGAAGTCCTTGTAGTCCAAGATCACCACCATGCCGTCGGGGTTCATGCTCTCGCCGGTGAAAAACTGAAGGTCCTGCACCACAAAAATTAATATTTTAGCCCCTGTTAATACGCTTAAAAGTATACGACGGAAATTTATATTTTATTTATTTGGATTTGAATCGGAAATTGCCAAGCAGTAAAAGTTCTACGGGCTGAAGAGTTGAAAGCCAAATATCAAGTCATAAGAAGATCTCATGCTGAATCTTTAGCGGGTAATATATTTTTTCAAGTCACAATATCGTTCAAAATTCATGTACAAAACAAGAATCGTTATTTACCAACACACTAAAAAGTTTCGATGCCAGCAACACCTTAACCTTAGAAACCCAGAAAAATAACGAGGCTTCCACGAGATTGTGAATTTCAACTCTTTTCTGAACTGACATATCTGCCTTGTTACCTTATAGTTCTTAAGGATGTATATATCTGCCTTGTTACCTTATAGTTCTTAAGGATGTATACATCTGCCTTGTTTAAGGATGTATATATCTGCCTTGTTACCTTATAGTTCTTAAGGATGTATATATCTGCCTTGTCACCTTATAGTTCTTAAGGATGTCCTGAAGAGGCTTCTGGATGCCGGGGAGCTTCTCCACAGCATCGGGTTTGCTCTCCTGTAGCTTTTCCTTCAGACTGCAATACAAAAATTCATTTCAACACTCGGATGATGGCTAAATACGCGATCATTACTAAAGCATCCAACAAAAGTGAAGTGCACAAGGCCATAAATATATATATGCATAACTACGAATAACACTTTACATTCAATGATCACACACAAGAAGAATTCACACACATGACGTGCGGTTATGCACTAGGTTGTGCGTTTATATTGACGATATCAAGTTGAGAGATCTATTTCACATCTGATGATGTAGAACAATATCAGATCCACCAAGAAATATTGAATTATAGTTGATTTATCAAGAAATATTTAATTATACCAGGCCTATGAAGAAATCTTGTATTATATTGTACACATGTTATAATGTGCAGGGTTATTCTAAATGATGGACCCAATTCAATAAAATCTCATTTATTCAAGTATAAATTAAAAATTAATAATTTATACCAGTGAAAAGAGAAAGATTAAGATTTTTTTACATATTTATAAATAAGGAATTTAAAAGCAAAGAAAACGCCAAGAAAATTCACCATATCGATATTGAAAACGTTTCGGAGTCCAGCTCCATCATCAGTTCGACTAAACTAAAAATGAATAAAATCACTTTAAAAGTCAAAATTCAAAGACAATTGCTGGTAGAGGCGGGACGTAAACAGAGTTGCTGGTAGATGTGACACGTAAACAGAGTTGCTGGTAGAGGCGGGATGCAACAGAATTGCTGGTAGAGGCAGGACGTAAACGTAGTTGCTTGTAGAGGCGGGACGTAAACAGAGTTGCTGGTAGAGGCGAGACGTAAACAGAGGTGCTGGTAGAGGCGGGACGTAAACAGAGTTGTTGGTAGAGGCGAGACGCAAACAGAGTTGCTGGTAGTGGCGGGACGTAAACAGAGTTGTTGGTAGAGGTGGGACGTAAACAGAGTTGTTGGAAGAAGTGGGACGTAAACGGAATTGCTGATAGAAGTGGGACGTAAACAGAGTTGCTGGTAGAGGCAGGACGGAATCAGAGTTGCTGGTAGAGGCAGGTCATAAACAATGTTGCTGGTGGAGGCAGGACATAAACAGTGTTGCTGGTAGAGGCGGGACGGAAACAGAGTTGCTGGTAGAGGCGGGACGTAAACAGTGATGCTGGTAGAGGCGGGACGTAAACAGTGTTGCGGTATAGGCGGGACGTAAACAGTGTTGTTGGTAGAGGTGGGACGTTGAGTCCCGCCTCTACCTCTTCTAACTTTAAATCTTCAGCTCCAAATTATTCTTCTTGAAACTACACTTAAATATGTACAGATTTATCAAATATGATCCATCTTTCAGAATAAACCTGTATAATAACTGACGATTTGAGGTATCCTTTCAGGTAGAGCAGGAAGTCCTTCTTTGAAGCAAAGCCAGTCTCCTGTAGTCTCATGAACAGCACAACGTCAACGCCAGACGTGGACGTGGCGTCTCCACCTGAGCGTTGCAAAAGTCAGAATTATTATCAGTTATTTTTATTTACTTGGACAGTTAAAATTCTATCATTGAATTGCATGGAAACATTTTACTTAGTCCCTGCCTTTTGTAAAAATGGGAAGGGTTGGAAATTCAAAGTGCGCTATGAAAATATTACTTAAAACAAACTAAAATACACATGTTACTGCAGAGGTGAGTGTATGGGACGCTGGCACACGAGTGCACAAGTGGCTTGATGTATGAGAACGAACGAACGTTGAATTATGTACTGAAAATTAAATTATATGAAGTAAAAGAAGTCTACATTTGATTTCACTTCATTAATTAAATATAAGAAGTTACAATGAGAGACCAAGGCCGAATTTTTCACGGTGATACTGTAATGTGCCTAATATAGAGCTGGCTAATTCCAGACGTCACATCATCGCAATACTTCCTTAGTTAGCCATTGAAAAATTTTACATCTGCAGTATCTATGAACCGGAGTCAACACGCTTGTTAATTTTTATCGTTTCTTTAACTTTGTTATGCAAAAGTATTTTTGAAGGCTGAGAAGCCACTATGTGAAAATCCGTCCACTGTAGATAAGAGCCTAGCAAAATTGATTTCATAATCAATAGTCGGCCAAATTACCAGCAGTCTTTCAACAGCAAACGTGGGTTTATCTAGCGTTGCTGTCTAAAAAAATATGAATGAAATGAGAGAAAATAACTTAATTTTCACCAATTCTAGATTTCTGTTGCTAATTCAAACATTAATATTAATATTTAAATTAATAATAAACCCCAATAATATTAGGTTTTACTATTTTTCGTATATCTTTCAATATTTTGTTCTGATTTTACTCATGTTCTATGTATTATTGAACTGATCATGGCGCTGGTCTCCGAGACGATCTCTAATCGAAGATATTGAGGATTTTTTTGGCATCTTCTTAGCTTTTAAATTCTTGGTAATAAAACTTGGTAGCTTTTACCTAATATTCGGTCACTATAATGCTAATGGTACTAGAAATATTATTTAGAAAAGATATTGAACAATAAGCATTGTTTAGATTTTATTCAATAAAATATAATAATTAGCCACGCAAAAGTATTGGTACATGTTCGAAAACGAACAAAAATAGTTTTTTTAAAGTACTCAAAATTTGCATTTCACTTTAGGCGTACCACTAATCTCATATCGTTATCTAATTGGCCAATCAGAGCAGTTTGTTATTGTTTGCGAGATTTTGTGTTCGGGTGAGATATTATTCATCTTCAAAATTTTATTTAAAATAGCTAAAACATTAGAGTTGCGACAGATTTGAGCCTGATTGGCTAATTAGATAACGATGTGAGATTATTGGAACGTCTAAAGTGAAAAGCAAATTTTGAGTGCCTTAAATAAAGCTATTTTTGTTCGTTTTCGAACATGTACCAAAACTTTTGCGTTGGTAAATTTTTCTATTTCATTGAACAAAATCTAAACACTACTTACTTTTAAAAATCCTTTCTATATAATGTTTCTAGTACCATTAGCAATATACTGAATAAATATTAGGTAAAATCTTGCACATTAACTTTAGATATAGAGAAAACTGCAATGTATCCAGTACTTTTGAGTGTCACTGTATATTCAGTTAAGTCTAGCATCAAAGACCACATGTCAGCTGATAGGCCATAATTGTAAAAAAACAACAATCATGTCAGCTGATTGGCCATAATTGTAAAAAA
>NW_025932839.1:0-115264 GCF_000764305.2 Hyalella azteca
GTGGTTAGACGTGCGATTTTGTTTAAATGTCGAGGCAGCAAAAACTCGCATGCGCAGCAGCGTGGTGATGCTCATCCATGGATTTATTCCGACGAGGCTCACTACAAAGGGCAAGATTACGTCAAAGATTGATAGCATTTGGTGGACAGGTCCATCGAGTTCACTAAATAGTCAACAAATCGATGAGACTCATTTCAAGACATCGAAGGTTTGTAGACGTGGTAAGGATAATGTTACGCAAGGCCATACATGCACAACCCAAATCTCAGCCCATCCACTTCGGCTCTATTGTACAATGTATTGTAATTGAAATAAATGATGTGTTTTTGAGTAAAATTATTCTACCTAAATGTAGATAACTTTAATACAAGCTTGTACGCGGCACAAAAAAGTTAATTTCCTCGAAGCTATGAACTTCATAGAGAATAACCAAGCTTTTAAATAGTACCACTCATCACACTCAGATCGTTTCCTAACCGTGCATTCTCGTAGTTGTATTTCTGGCATGCATGGAGGAGATAAATTGTCCATGAATTTCAGATGACCTTGTAATTTTTTGAATGAGAAGGATTCCTGAGCACCCAATATCCGCAAATTAACGACCTGGAGTCTGAAATTTTCTCATCAATTGCACCACCAAGAAAATAAGACGATATTTGCCTTCCAATTTCATATCAGATGCAGGCTGATTTTTCTCCATTTGACATCCTCCAATAATGGAAAGGCGCCTGACAAATAGTAAATGTATATATAAAAGCCGTATAGTGAATTTTCAGAAGTTACCCTGGAGCATATGTTCAGTCTTAAAATGCCTAGCAAATTACGGACCAGGCAATAAGTCTAGCAGCTACCTCAACCAATCGTCAGTTATGGAAAGATCGGGTTCCAAAGGCCGGATCCCTTGTGAATCGAGTCACGAAAAATTCAAGAATCGGCAACAGGCCATGGGCCTATTTCTTCAGTGCCGACACTTTAATTTTATTCTATTCTATTCTACTCTTATTTGTTCATGTCATGCTTGTATTCAACCCATCAATAAACATAGTAAACTTTCATATGTATGCTTACTCAATCCTACTTAATACATATTTACTACAATCAATTGGAAGAAGAACGGTTGTTATAACTTCGAAATATCAATTCACAACCTCTTAAGCACCCTTTCCTCTAAAGTTCCGTGCGCAGGCCATCCCGGTGAACGGTTCGATCCCGGCAGCAAGTCTCCTTCATAAGTCATATGTTGTCATAAGACTTGGATATTCAAGGCGCAATGATAGCCGACTTGTACAAGAAACAAACATGCTTTACGTGACGTATACCTAAGTGTTTGAAGTGCTAATTAAATGAATGCCTGCATCTCAGCAGCACAGGCTTCTAGTGCTCCATTCGACGGTTTTTTGCCGCTCCGCAGTATCTACTTGAATCCTCCCTTGTCCACTATAAAATCTCAATAAAAAAAAGACAATAGAACGAACAAAATCTCACAATTTTCTAATCATTTTTTATGCCTGTCAAAGGCTCTAATTAGCTTTCCTTTTTCAGTTGATAGGGTTAGTCCTTCAACCAAAAGACTCTTGGTGGGTGCAATGCAGAACGACTAGAATCTTTAGATTAGCTCCATATCATGAGAATTAAAGTCACTTCCCATTCCATCAAGAACAATAATTTAAAAATTTTGATACTGCTAATTCGATGATTATGTTTGCACACGGAGTTCTTTTTATTGATCTTGATTAGCGAGAGGACAGAGATTATTTCAGAAGCTAATGAGACATCAAGTCCATAAAAGTAGTGAATGCTCATGCGGAACGTGGAGTTACATTAATTTCCTAATCATTAATTTAAGGGGGAGGTATGTTTTTGGAAAACTTTTTTGTTTACGGACAGATCTTTCTGAAACTTCACACATATATGTAAAACCGCAAAAAAATCACATTTTGTTCATGTGATTTTTTCGGAAAAATTTATAGAAAACGTGAAATTCATAGAAAACGGACAAAAAGGGGGGTACTGTAGAAATCTATCTCCTCCTAGGGTTTTCAAGCTACAACAAAGAGACGCATATCAATCGATGCGTGAAGACCATACCAATCGAGTAACAAAGCCCGATTTTTGATTTTTGCTTTAGTTTTTTTACATGCATTTTTCCTTTTTTTCACATTTCCCCCTCTTCCCACCCATTTTGAATCCAAACTATGCACAAATCTAAAAAAAGGCTTCGTTACTCGATAGGCATGGTCTTTACAAATCGAATGGTATATGTCTCATTGCTGTAGCTTCAAAACTCTAGGAGGTGATAAGTTTTCCGTGACAATAAGTTAAACTTTTCAGGACAGCGCGACAAAGTCCCGCGCGCCTTGAAATAGGCACTCAATGTAGCATGGATACCAAACTACAGGCTTCTGTAGCTTCCTTCCACTCAAGGATGGTAGCAGCGACTTGCAGTACACCTCTCCGTACGAAGCGAGGAGGGTGACTGAGCCTTGATGCCAGAAACAACCTTATATCTAGTGTTGGCCAGCGAATTTCCTCCCATCTAATTACTGAAGGAACTCCCCCCCCCCGCCCCTCTTCAAAGAGCAGCCGTGTACGTATAAATTCACGTACAGGGATCGCAGTGGTATCGTTGGATAGCTTAGAATGCCAGCTTTAAGATGAAACTAAACGAGTAACTAAAGCATAACTCAATCAGACACTATATTTAAAATGCTCAGCAGCTAATTACCTTGTATCTAATTAGTGATGGAGTTCTTCCACCCTCCCCCTTTAAAGAGCCGTCATGTACGTATAAATTCACGAACAGGGATCGCAGTGGCATCGTTGGATAGGGCAGAATGTCAGCTTGAAGATGATACTAAATACCAGAAAAGCCAAATCCGAAAATTTTAGGGATACCTCCCCTTAAGAGTTTTCACGTTATCAGCAGCATTGAAATATGTAAGAGACTTCGGATCTTGCTATGGCTAAGCACCCTAATATATCATTTTTAATAAAACGATATGTGTTTTTTTACATTGATTTGTAATTCTTGAAAAATGTTTAACTAAACCTGATTTGTTTGTGTTATTAATTCAATTTACCTTGTTAAGAAAACACACCTCAGTTATATCTGGAGTGCTTATTCTAAATATGATCTGAGACTACGTTCTCCAGGGAGAATGATTGGTAAATTTGATTTGTCGTGCCCTCGAATGTCGTGCCCTCGAATGTCGTGCCCTCGAAAGTCATTCGTGCCCTCGTGTCCTTATTTCACCGACATTCACTTCTCAGATTGTAATCATTCTCCCGATAATCACAGATCTGCCGCCATGTTTTACGGTTGGGAGGAGGCAGTCGGGATTAAATGACAGCTACACAAGTGCTTCTTGAAGCCATTAGGTTCCTCGTAAACTAATATATTAACCCCATCACGCATACAAAAATTAAAAAATTCAGAGTTCGTGTATTTTTTTCATGTAAACTTCTACGATAGCGGTCATACAGATTTCTCATGTCAACCACTCCTTATTTGAAAGTTTCCACATGTTCAGTAACAATGTATATGTACGAAACTTCGAATCGAGTGAGGAGGTGTTTAATGTAAAATAGTTGATAAAAGGCAATGTATTATTTGAAATCGAAATGTAAATATCAAGAAAATTTATATGCATAGTATTTGTTTTAATTTCGAATAGGATTAGCCTTGTTACGAATAACTAACCTACCTCAATAAAGCCCGGGATGCTTATTGTTAACAAAATCCGAGGCTATGTTCTCCAGGGAGAATGATTCATAAATTTGAATTGTATGAGCTTCACTAACACAGCTTGCCCTTTATTTTTATGAGCTTGTTATTTTCTGCCAGAAAAATTCACCATTCACTTAATGTTTTGTTCACCATAAGCTTGTAAATAATTTTAGACGCGGCTGTACAATTTTGGAACCAGGCTATTAGGTTGAGCCACGCATGACTGCAATATAATTACCATCAGTTGACATCTGTATATTATTGGACCAGTTTAATATATAATGTTACGCTTGTTCTCAAATGGAGCTGCACCTAAAAGGTGATACAATAAGTCAGAAAAATTTATTTATGTGGATAATGGCACGCATGCGCTGATGAACGTCCAAAAAAACGCAAAGAAACCGTCTTGAACTTTATCAAGTACAAAGTTGTTTTTACAACATTTCTCTTAAACTTAACTTCTTGTTGTTGGTTTATTTGTTTGTCTATCTGTCTGTCTGTCTGCTACAAATCTTAAAATCGATATTTAACACACTTCTACCTGTCCAATCGATCTGAAATTTTGCATACTTGCGTAAAGTTGGAGAGAATGCAAGAATCAATTGACGGAATAAATAATTTTGAAAAATTTAAATTTTTTTAGTTTTAAAATAAAATTTAAAAATTAATTTTTGTAATATTTCATAATAAAATTAGAAATTCAGTGTAATATGTATTCATTTTAATTTAAGCTCGTAGCGCTTTATAGTCTCTTCCTGTCTATTGAATTCTTAGTGGCACCGCACGCACATATTTTGGTATAGTTCGGCAGGCATTTTCATACGAGTTCGATTGACATTTTGGTATTATATTATTACACCAAACTATTATTATTATACCAAACGAATATATTATAATTATAATTTTATTGATATTGGTATAGTTTGCCAGACATTTTTGTACGACTTCAGACGTTGCTAGGGATTGATTATATGTCTTCAATAAGATAACTCGTTGTTTAGAATTAAATTTCAGAAATGTCAATCATCGAAAAACCTCTTTATACTAACTCATAGAACTCCCATTCACTCCTTTCTTCATCCTCAGTTTTTTATCGGCTATCAGAGAATGCATTTAATTCCCAACTCTAACAATAACTTAAATATGATAATTCCATCTATAACAATGAAATTATAAATGTTTATTGATGGAAGAGCTATTCAAACTTACAAATGGAACGGTCAATTACCTGTCTTTACTCCTCTATTCTTATCAAGAGGTTGTCGCAAACGCGCAGATTACAACGAATTAACAATTTGCTGGCAATGAAAAGCATTCGGCGGAGCTGTGACCGGCGCAGAAGCACACACAATTAACTCCCTTCCCACCTGTTCGTTTAAGTTCTGACGGCTTATAGCCTCCAAAAATAGATTATACCATTCATAATTTACTGATGCAGCCAAAATTTGTGTAAGTGTGCCGACATATGTACGTGTATACTGATGACGTGGCGCAATTTCAGGTATGACTACTGTAGATACTGATCGACATTGCACAGAAAATTTCCCCACTTTGAACTTTGAACACATTTCATCTTTTACATAAATATATTTTTATTATTGTTGACATTCACTTTAATAACTGATGTTTCATTCGAAAACTTATTTAGGCTCCAAAATTTTCGTTAAATTTTAATTATTCATACGTAATTCAGAGCAAATTGGATTTTACGATAGTCTACTGTATTCTTATTCGTGGAATTTATAAACAATTTTGTTACACTTTACAGAGAAGTTCCCTCATGTTATTAATCTCATCGATGTGGCCCGAACCTTAACAAAACTAATAACGGAAAGTATAAATTTCACAAATGTTCTCGAGGCTGTTATTGTTATTCTTCACTATGCAAGCCTCTCATTCATTCTTATTCATTTATTATCATTCATCGTCGACGTCAGACGTGCGGTACCCAGCTGACGGTGACGCCAGAGATGATGTCAGGAGGTTACAAGCGCACGTTTAATAGTTCTTTAATTTGAGGCCACAGGCCACTGAGGGCACATTGTAAGGATAGTTTATGGTGACGTTGTCCATATACAATGATGGGGCCTTATGCTGTACGGTTACAGAAACTGTCCAGAGTTAGAATAGAAGTGTCTGCACTGAAGAAATAGGCCCATGGCCAGCTGCCGATTTATGTACTTTTCGTGACGATTCCACAAGGGATCCGGCCTTATGAACCCGACCGTTCCAGGCTAATCCAGAACTGAAGCAGGATCTACTAACCGTCTTTCAGGCTGAGTATTTTAATATGACCAGTTTTAAATTGGTATGACGATATAAAACATAACATGTAGTAGCACCGGTGCACGAAAACTGACATTAAGCAAATGTTGAGCTACCTCACTTACGGGTTGCTTTTTAAGTTAGTTTCCGCAACAGTGGTTTTCTGTTTTCATTTATCAGGGCGAACTTGCTTATTTTGTGATAATCCTCGATTCAGATTAAAGATGAGTAAATTGTATTGATATTTTGTGGTCATGCACTTGTTTTACTTATATCATATCTGTGTGTTTAAAAAATGATATATGGAGATGCTGTATTTTACACGCCTAGACAAACATATAACCTATCAGGTGATAGAAATTTTAGGACAAGTTGCTAGTCCTTATTTTAACAGTAGCTTCTATTTATGCTTCTTAATTTACGCTTATTAATAAATTCTATAAACCCAGGGCGAGGATCTTTTCTTGATTTAATTGGACGACTTCCTATTTCCAACAGCGGTAGATTTTGCTATGACTAAGAATCAATAGGACCATGAAATGTTAAACTAAATTTCCGTTTTTATTAACGTAATCAAATCACTCGTACGCGTGATAAATATATAGTCTCTATAAAGAAGTGATAATGGCTAACTATTTCACAGACATNCTTTAAAGCTGTCTCTTATACACATCTAGATGTGTATAAGAGACGGGTTCCAAAGGCTGGATCCCTTGTGAATCAAGTCACGAAAAATTCAAGAATCGGCAACAGGCCATGGGCCTATTTCTTCAGTGCCGACACTTCTATTCCATTCTATTCTACATATATTGAATGAATTTTGATAGTAAATACTACTTGAAAATGAGGCTTGCGGAGAATCAACACTAAATAGACATTGGTCCAAGTACTCTTTGAATGATAGGAAACTTCACTACATGTGTTATTCAGTGTTTTCAGCAAAGCAAAACACGCCTTGTTTGAACAAATATTTGATTCTTCTGCATGACCTATCGATCAAAATGTCGGCGGCGGTGGGACAAAGACGCCTCATCAAGCGGCTTATGAGCCGAGGGAAGTGGCGATGCACAAGCTCTACGTAGTCAATATGCCCTTCGCTCACTGAAGTCCTTAGGAGTCACAAGTAAACACATTTAATTGTAACGTCAATTATTCACGTATTTAATGACGCATGAACGTTGCATCCGACCCATAGCTACTGAATACTTCATTTTCGTGTAGAACCTTGGCAGGCAATTGTATCCCAGACTGAAGTATTAACAGCGCTGTCGATATAAACATTATTGTGCATCTTAGTTCAGTGTCAAGACTACGCGGACAAAACAAAATGCTGTGAGTTTGTCTATGTACTTAGCGGCAACTCAATTTACAATTCTAATAAAGATATGAGCCAGAATCTTTCTCATAATAGTTATGCAGTTTGAAATAGTTATACGAGACCTCTCATAAGTTGATAGACAAGAACCTATTAGATTAAAAATTGATAATAAAATCATAAAAATCTAAGCTGCTCTCGCACAAGCAGATTATTTTTGTAATTTATCTAATTATTGCCCTGTATGATGTCATAACATGAACAGATGCTTCAAATCCAACATACATGGGCAGTAGTTTAATTCAGGCTAATCGTTAGTTTCCGTTCGTTAAAAAGGTCGAATGGGAAAATGGACTCCAATAATACAGTAACATGAGATAGGGCGCGGAGCTAGTGACATCAAAATGATTATGTGTTAAAAACTCCTCGGGTACAATGTAGGTAACCTCATTATATTTATTTACATATGGAACAGTATAAAGCATCTTAACCGGCAAATGATTGACTGTAAGCTATAGCTAATTACCTTACACTGTGACTACCCTCGATAAGGTCTTCATACACTTTATGAACATGCAACAGACATGAGTTTCTATAAATGATCGTGTTCAATGTTATTTACAGGCCGTTGAAATTATCCACAAATATGCCCAGCAAAAAGAAGCCTAAAATTTTTACGCTATGACTATTTCGTTTTAAGCCTAAGTCTAACTTAAAAAATTACACAATAACTTTTTTATATAATTATACTTGGGACAATCAATTACAGAAGCTGATTTCCAGGTGTAATGGCTGTGCAGTACAGGAATTTTCATGCAGGGCTGGTTGGTCGAAGGCTAGCTTGTTGAATGGCACGGATGTGCTTAGGCTGCATGGCGCGCGATAGGCCGAAATAATTGAAGTCTACGTTGATAATTGAAAAATATAAATACATACGATCTTTTACGATATACTTGCTACCATTAATATATGATTTAGAGACCCACAACAGGTATGATGATATTTGTTGAATTATCATCATTTATTATCATCAGATATTTATTATCTGATGATAATAAATAAAAATTAATGATAATATCTGATGATAATAAATAATAATAATTAATTGTGATGTTCTAAAGTGCCGCATCTACTTAAGGGGATCGACCTAGCTAAAATTTTCAATTTTGGCGTTTTTCGGTTTTTGTGCTCATCTGAAAGCTGGAATTCTGCTCTTTCCAATGGTACCACTGCCATCTCTCTACGTGAATATTTACGTTCATGACGTCTCTTTAAAGGGAAGCGGGTGAGAGAGTTCTTTAAGAAATTAGATATAAAGTAATTAGCTGCTGAAATCTTTGAATATAGTTTCTACTTGAGTTGTGCTGCAGTTACATGCTTAGTTTCATCTTAAAGCTGACATTTTGAGCTTTCCAACGATACTACTGCCATCTATGTACGGCAATATTGACGCAGATGGCCCGCCTTTATTTGGGGGCGGGGGGTGGAGTTCCTTCAGTAAATAGACTAGAGAAAAATACAGCGGCAAGACCACATAACTTGGTGTATCTGGCATCTGGGCTCAGTCACCCTCCTAACTTCGTACGTAGAGGTGCGCTACAAGTTTCTGCTAGCATCCTTGAGTGGATTAAGCTACAGAAGCCTGTACTTTGGTATCCATGCTACATTGAGTGCCTATTTCGAGGCGCACGGGACTTTGTCGCGCCGTCCTGAAAAATTTGAAAAGTTCAACTTACTGTCACGGAAAACCTATCTCCTCCTACAGTTTTCAAGCTACAGCAATGAGACATATACCGTTCGATTCGTAAAGACCAGGCCTATCGACTCACACATCACTTTTTTGAATTTCGGTCTGGTTCGTTTTTTATATGGGGAAGAAGGGGGGGGAGGGGTGAAAAATGTAAAAATGGGAAAAAAACGTCATAAAAAAAACTAGGTGGAAAATGAAAAAAGTGATGTGTGAGTCGATAGATATGGTCTTTACGAATCGAATGATACGTGTCTCGATGTTGTAGGATGATATTTGTGGGAGGAGATAGATTTTCTGAAGTACCCCTTTTTAGCCGTTTTCTATGAATTTCACGTTTTCTATCAATTTTTTCGAAAAATACATAGGAGCAAAATGTTTTTCTTTTTACCTTTTACGTATGTATGTGAAGTTTCATGACAATCGGATAATAACTGTAGAAGTTTTCGTAATGCTAGGTCGATCCCCTTAAACGTACCAGACGTGCGGTANTACCAGACGTGCGGTACAAATGTACCAGACGTGCGGTACAAACGTACCAGACGTGCGGTACAAACGTACCAGACGTGCGGTACAAACGTACCAGACGCGCGGTACAAACGTACCAGACGTGCGGTACAAACGTATCAGACGTGCGGTACAAACGTATCAGACGTGCGGTACAAACTTACCAGACGTGCGGTACAAACGTACCAGACGTGAGGTACAAACGTAAAAGATAAAACTTAAACCATTCAACCTAAAAACCTATAAAAATGTTAGCAATAATTTGGTACACAACAATGTTCAAAATAACGTTTTGCATGTGTGAGTTGATATTCCGGCTCGAGTGTGGTAGTGGTTAGACGTGCGATTTTTTGTAAAATGTCGAGGCAGCAAAAACTCGCATGCACAGCAGCGTGGCGATGTTCATCCATGAATTTATTTTGACGAGGCTCACTACAAAGGACAAGATTACGTCAAAGATTGATAGCATTTGGTGGACAGTTCCATCGAGTTCACTATATAGTCAACAAATCGATGAGACTCATTTCATGACATCGACGGTTTGTAGATGTGGTATTGATAATGTTACGCAAGGCCATACATGCACAACCCAAATCTCAGCCCATCCCCTTCGGCTCTATTGTACAATGTATTGTACTTGAAATAAATGATGTGTTTTTGAGTAAAATTATTCTCCCTAAATGTAGATAACTTTAATACAAGTTTGTACGCGGCACAAAAAACTTATTTCCTTCGAAACTATGAACTTCATAGAGAATAACCAAGCTTTTAAATAGTACCACTCGTCACACACTCACATTAGAGAGCCGGCTACAATAATAGCAGGTGATTGCGCTTAGCTTTGAACCACGCAACAAAATTTACGTAAAATCCAGCGAGGTGCGACAGTTCGATCGTTAGACTCTCTTGCACCCACGCGTAGTCCGGCGAATTATTAGGAATGCTTCATGAAAATTGCAGGGCAGCCTCCGAATGCGGCAGAGGCGAAATCTTAAAATGTTGAGTTTGTTCTTACCTGTGTTGCTTGTCTGTGAGAAATAGATCTTCTCAATGGGAACAGTATTCAAACTCACTTATACTATTTGTCCCCATATAAAAATGATGGTGGTAAATATCGGTTCCAAACGGTGCTTTTCTCAGTGTTGTATTACTGACATGCATGGAAGAGATAAATTTGCCATGAATTTCAGGTGACCTTGCAATTTTTTGAATGAGAAGGATTCCTGAGCACCCAATATCCTCAAACTAACGACCTGGAGTCAGAATTTTTCTCATCCATTGCACCACCAAGAAAATCGGACGAGATTTGCCTTCAAATTTCATATCAGATGCAGGCTGATTCTTGTCCATTTGACATCCTCCAATAATGGAAAGGAGCCTTACGAATAGTATTTATAAATTTCGATTTTTAAAATCTTCAGATGTTACCCATGAATTTTAAAAATGATTATTATCAATATAACTTTTGAAAATCTTCTTCTGGCTAATCACATTGAGAATGTTATCTTAGCAATAAAATTTATGTTTTCAATTATGAAAAGAAACAATTGTAAGTCCAATCACGTGTTCAAATTCATTTTGATATGAATTTGCACAACACTATATAACATTTTTATGTGTAATCAAAAATTTTCTGATTCTGAAGTATAAGTAAAGCACCACCGTTTTTCTCGGTGTTAAAATATTTTTGAAGCCTTATAGGCTCGCTCATTGAATGGCAAAGAAGTAGACGTTGGAAGACCCTGGATTCATCATTATTCTCGTACATCATAATTATTAGCACCGACACGTCAACTTATTGCGGTGTACAGCCAAGTTCTCCATGTCACCATAATAATCGGCCAAAATCCATGTCACCATTAATTATAATTTAAAAATGGTGGCCAAGTGCATGGTACCCTACAAGGTGGCCCAGTGGTTACAAATCAGAGATTGGAGCACAGAGTTGCGGGTTTGATCCCAACTACCTGCTACAATTTCTGATCAGAATCGGCGAGAAGGCCGGGCGGTTAAGCAAAGCAGAATTGGAGCTGTGAGTTGAGAGTTCGAGACCGCAACAAGCTGTGAATGTTCTGTGATGTTAGGAATCGGCGACAGTCTTACGGCCTAATAAACGCTGAAACTGCTGCATGTATGTACAAGATGATGGGGCCGAATGCTGTACGGTTATAGAAACTGTCCAGAGTTGGCATATTCAGAACTCAAGCAGGTTCTCCTAACCGACTTTCAGGCTCAGTATTTTAATATCGACCAGTTTTAAATTGGAATTAAGATATAAAACATAACAAGTAGTGGCACCGGTGCCCGAAAACTGACATGAAGCAAATGTCAAGCTACCTCACGTGCAGGTTGCTTTTTAATTCAGTCTCCCGTACACTTGGTTTTCTGTTTTCATTCATTAGGGCAAACTTGTCTATTTTGTGATAACCATCGATTCGTTGGAAAGATAATTGAAGTGCATTGATATTTCGTAGCCATAAATTTATTTTAATTATGTCATATCTGTGTGTATGAAAATTGTTGTATTGAGATATTGTCATTTTATACGCCTCGAAAAATATATAACCTATCAAGTGATAGAGATTATAAGACGACAAGTTGCTAGTCCTTATTCTAACAGTTGCTTTCATTTATGCTTCTTAATTTCCGTTTATCAATAAATTCTATGAACCCAGGGTGAGGATATTTTTTTATTTCATTAGGCGTACGGCCTAATAAACGCTGAAACCGCTGTATGTATGTACAAGATGATGGGGCCTTATGCTGTACGGTTACAGAAACTGTCCAGAGTTGGCACATTCAGAACTCAAGCAGGTTTTCCTAACCGTTTTTCAGGATCAGTATCTTATTATCTACAGGTTTAAATTGGAATTAAGATATAAAACATAACATGTAGTGGCACCGGTGCACGAAAACTGGCATTAGGCAAACGTTAAGAAACCTCACGTACGGGTTGCTTTTTAAGTTAGTTTCCCGTATTCATGTTTTCTGTCGCCATTTATTAGGGTAAACTTGTCTATTTTGTGATTTTCATCGATTCGGAGTAAATACCAGCAAATTGTATTGATATTTCGTGATTATGCACTTGCTTTACTTATGTCATATGTGCGCATAAAAATATTATATTGAGATGCTGCTATTTTATACGCCGCGAAAAATACATAACCTATTAAGTGATCGAGATTCTAGGATAAGTTGCTAGTCCTTATTTTAACATTTGCTTCTATTTATGTTTCTTAATCTACGTAAATTAATAAATTCTAAAAACCAAGGGTGAGGAAATTTTTCATTTAATTGGATGATTTCCTATTTCAAACAGCGGTAGATTTCGCTACAGTGGGAAAATAAGTATTTAGTCAGTCACCAATTGTGCAAGTTCTCCCACTTAAAGTGATGAAAGAGGCCTGCAATTGACATCATAGGTAGACCTCAACTATGAGAGACAAAATGTGAAAAAATTTGAGAAAATCATTTTGTCAGACTTTTAAAGTTGTTATTCGCAATTAATGGTTGAAAATAGGTATTTGGTCTATAACAAAAGTTCATCTAAATTCTTTGTTGTATATCCTATGTTGGCAATGACGGAGGTCAAACGTTGTCTGTAAGTCTTTAAAGTTGGTACACACTGGTGTTGGTATGTTGGCCCATTCCTCCATGCAGATCTCTAGAGCAGCGATGTTGTTGGGCTGACTGCGGGCAATACGGACTTTCAACTCCCTCCAAAGGTTTTCAATTGGGTTGAGGTCGGGAGACTGGCTAGGTCACTCTAGAACTTAGAAATGTTTCTTATGAAGCCTCTCCTTTGTTGCCCTGGCATGTGTGCTTGGGATCATTGTCATGCTGAAAGACCCAGCCACGTTTCATCTCCATTGCCCATGCTGATGGAAGGAGGTTTGCATCCAAAATCTCACGATACATGGCCCCATTTATTCTTTCATGTACACGGACCAGCCGTCCTGGTCCCTTTGCAGAAAAACTGCCCCAAATGATGTTGCCACCCCATGCTTCACAGTTGGTATGATGTTCTTTGAATGCCACTCCGCACTCACTTCCCTCCAAACACGACGAGTTGTGTTTTTACCAAATAGTCCTACTTTGGTTCCATCTGACCATATGACATTCTCCCAATACTCTTCTACGAACATCTAAATGCTCTCTAGCAAACTTGAGACGTGCCTGGATATGGGCTGGCTTAAGCATGGGGACACGTCTGGCACTGCAAGATCTCAGTCCCTGGCGTTGTAGTGTGTTGCTGATGGTAGCCTTTGTAACGTTGGTCCCAGCTTTTTGTAGCTCATTTACTAGATCCCCCTTGTGGTTCTGGGATTTTTCCTCACCGTTCTTGTGATCGTTTTGACCCCACGGGCTGAGATCTTGCGTGGAGCCCGAGAACGAGGGAGATTAGTAGTGTTCTTATAGGTCTTCCATTTTCTAATTATTGCCTTCACAGTATATTTTTTCATACCAAGCTGCTTGCCTTTTGCAGATTCAGTCTTCCCAGACTGGTGCAGGTCTATAATTCGGTTTCTGGTGTCCTCCGACAGCTCTTTTGTCTTCACCATAGTGGAGTTTCGAGTGTGACTGTGTGAGGTTGTGGGCAGGTGTCTTTTATACAGCTAACGACTTCAAAAGGGTACCATTAATACAGGTAATGAATGGGGGAAAGTGAAGTCTCTTAAAAAAAGAATTTGCAGGTCTGTGACAGCCAGAAATCTTGATTGTTTGTAGGCGACCAAATACTAATTTTCCACCATCATTTGCAAATAACATCTTTAAAAGTTCGACAAATGATTTTCTCATTTTTTTTTATATTTTGTCTCTCATAGTTGAGGTCTACCAATGATGTCAACTGCAGGCCTCTCTCATCATTTTAAGTAGGAGAACTTGCACAATTTGTGACTGACTAAATACTTATTTTCCCCACCGTACAATATATCATATTATATACTCATATATACGTATATAAATATACGTATACAAATATATTCATGGCTTATACAAGGTCCCAGAAGGATAACTAGAATTTGAAACAAGAACCAACACCAGGGGCCACGGCTATAAACTAAAAAAACAGCGTTGGAACACATTATGCAGGAGCATATGTTCAGTCTTAAAATGCCTAGCAAATTACGGATCAGGCAATAAGTCCAGCAGCTATCTCAATCAATCGTCAGCTATAGAAAGGTCGGGTTCCAAAGGTTCTATTCTATCATTAGCCTGGCGTTGCCCAATAACTTCTATTTGATAATTCCATTTATAGGAATGAAATTATAAAATGTTTATTGTAGGAAGATCTATTCAAACTTACACATGGTACGGTCAATTACCTACCTTTACTCCTCTTTCTTCTCAAGTTTTCGCATACACGCAGATTTCAACAAATTAACAATTTCCTGGCAATGATCTGCAGTTGGCTGAACTGCGACCGGCACAGTAGCACACACATGATATGCAATCTTTCAATTTCTTCCTCTACGTTCAATTGGCTTCTCAGCCTCCAAAATTTCATTTTAATCATTTTGAAACATTTTACTACTTGTGAAGAAGTGCGTCGACATAGGTCCATGGATACTGATGATTTGGCGCAATTTCAGGTATGACTAATGTAGATACGAGTCGACGATGCACAGAAAATTGTCCCATTTTGAAAACATTTTCGTCCCACTTTGAACACAATTCGTCTCTAACATGAAATTTATTGTTCCATAATTAATCATCGCTCTCAGGTCTTCGTTTATTTTGAATTATTTGTACACAATTCACACAGTATATATTATTTAGCGACGCGCGATCCTGTCATCGTTATTCCTGGAATTTATAAAAAAAATTTCACTTTACTGAACATTTCCCTAATGTTAGTCACACACAAGATATATAATCAATCCCAAGCAACGTCTGAACTAATATGAAAATGACTGCTAAACTGTACCAACATCCATCAAAATATAGTAATAATATATGTGTTTGGTATACTAATAGTTTGGTATAATAATATAATACCGAAATGTCAATCGAACTCATATGAAAATGCCTCCCAAACTATATCAAAATATGTGCGTGCGGTGCCACTAAGAATTTAATAGACAGGAAGAGACTATAAAGCGCTACGAGCTTAAATGTTCTGGTTGAAGGTCTTTCCAAAGCTTCATTAAAAAGCTACTTTGTACGTGATGAAGTTCAAGTGAGATTCTTTGCGTTTTTGGACGTTCACCAGCGCGTGCGTGCCATTACAACATAAACCAATTTACGTGCCTTTTTTTGTCACATTTTAGGTGCAGCGTATTGTTATAGCGTATTCTTATATTATATAATAAACTTGTCCAATAATATACAGATGTCAACTAACGGTAATTATATTGCAGTCATGCGTCCCGCATCCTAATAGCCCGGTTCCACAATTCTGCCGCCGCGCCTGAAATCATTTACAAGCTTATGGTGAACAAAACATTAAGTGAATTGTGAATTTAAGCTCATATAAATCAAATTTACCAATCATCCTCCCAGGAGAACGTAGTCTCAAATCTTATTTAGTATCAACACCCTGACATTACTAAGTACATATACAAGAATTTAGCTTTAATCTTAGAATTAATATTACAAACAAATTAGGTCCTTTTAAAAAAATTTCTATAAATAAATTTCAATCTAAATTGCATAATTTTCATCAACTAGAATATACTAGGGTACTTATTCTTAGCATGATCCAATAGTCTCCTACATATACCAATGTACCTGAACACGTGGTAACTGTCAATTTATAAGTGCCAGACATAAGTAATCTGTATGACCGCTATCGTAAAAGTTTACATGAAGTAAATGCACGAACTCTGAATTTTTGTATGCGTGATGGGGTTTATGCAATCGTTTATGAGGAACCTAATGGCTCCAAGAAGCACTTGTGTAGCTGTCATTTAATCCCGACTGCCTCCTCCCAACCGTAAAACATGGCGGCAGATCTGTGATGATCGGGAGAATGATTACAATCTGATAAGTGAATGTCAGTGAAATAAGGACACGAGGGCATGAATGACTTGCAAGGACACGACATTCGAGGGCATGACATTCGAGAGCAGGACATTCGAGGGCACGAATGCTTTCGAGGGCACAAATGACATTCGAGGGCACGACTTTCAAGGGCACGACATTCGAGGGCACGAATGCTTTCGAGGGCACAAATGACATTCGAGGGCACGATAGGGCACGACATTCGAGGGCACGACATTCGAGGGCACGACATTCGAGGGCACGACATTCGCGGGCACGAATGACTGTGTATATAAAAGATTCCTAATAGGAAAATTAAATTGTGTACGAAATTTGTATTATGTGCAAGAATTTAAATGAAAAAAATAAGTATAGAGCGAGTCAAAGTTACCATAGAAAATAAGATTAAATTAAATCTTAGCGACGTTTTTGCACGGTCGATTATTTTGAACTCGTATCTCGCTCGCCAGACAAAAATATCTCAACATTCACTTCAGCAAAAAATCCATTCACTGTTTGGCCTGAATTTTCAATGTCTGTGAAATTGTTAGCCATTATCACTCTTTTATTGATACAATATATTTATTACATATACGGGTGATTGGGATGCGCCAATAAAAAACGAAAATTTTGTTTAACATTTCAACGTCCTATTACATTTCAACGTCCTATTACTTCTTAGTCATAGCATAATATACCGCTGTTGGAAATAGAAAGTCATCTAATTGAGTAAAAAAATTCAAACATCCTTTGCTTCTATAATTTATTTTCCGTAAATTAAAGAGCATAAATGAAACCGCCGTCGAAATAATGACTAGCAACTTGTCGTCCTAGAATCTCTATCACTTGATAGGTTATATATTTTTCGTGGCGTACAAAATAACAGCATCTCAATATGACATTTTTATACACACAGATAGGACAAAACAAGTGCATAGCTGCGACATATCAATGCACTTCAATCCTCTATCGTATGGATCGATGATTATCACAAAATAGACAAGTTTGCCCTAATAAATAGAAAACGGAAACCATGAGTACGGAAAACTAACTTAAAGGGAAACCCGTACGTGATGTAACTCAACATTTGCTTAATATCAGTTTTCGTGCACCGATGTCACTACATGTCATGTTTTCTATCGTTATGCCAATTTAAAACTGGTTGATTTTAAAATGCTGAGCCAGAAAGACGGTTAGGAGAACCTGCTCGAGTTTTGAATGAGCCAACTCTGGACAGTTTCTGTAACCGTACAGCATAAGGACCCATCATCTTGTACATACATACAGAGGTTTCAGCGTTTATTAGGCCGTAGGCCTGTCGCCGATTCTTAACATCACAGAATATTCACAGCTTGTTGCGGTCTCGAACTCGCAACTCACTGCTACACTTCTTTTGTGCTTAACCGCCCGGCCTCCTCGCCGATTCTGACCAAAAACTGGCGCACAGAGCTGGGATCGAACCCGCACCTCTCTGCGCCATTCTCGGTACTCTGAACAGTAACCACTGGGCCACCCAGTAGCCACCCTGTAGGTTACCATTCACTTGACCCTCATTAATTAAATGTAATTAATCATGACACGGATTTTTGCCCATAATTATGGTGACATGGACAACGTCACCATAAACTATACTCACAATGTGTCCTCAGTGGGGAGTAGCCTCAAATTAAAGAACTATTAAACGTGCTTTTGTAACCTCCATCTCTAACGTCACCGTCAGCTTGGTACCTCACGTCTGACGTCACCGTCAGCTGGGAACCGCACGTCTGACGTCACCGTCAGCTGATACCGCACGTCTGACATCGACGATGAATGACAATAAATGAATATAAATGAATGAGAGGCTTGCATAGTGAAGAATAATAGCCTCGAGAACATTTTTTAAATTTAGACTTTCCGTTATTAGTTTTGTTAAAATTCGGGCCACGTCGGTGTGATTAACATTGGGGAACTATTCAGTAAAGTCAAACAAAAGTTTTATATATTCCAGGAATAAGGAAAACAGGACGCCATCGCAAAATATAATTTGCTCTGAATTATGTATAAAATAATTCAAAATAAACGAAGATTTAGCATTCAAAATTTATTTTGGAATAAAATATCAGTAGTTACAATAAATGTCGACAATAAATTGAAATATATTTCATGTTAGAGAAGGAATGTATTCAAAGTGGGACAATTTTATGTGCATTATCGCGTCGTGTCTACATTAGTCATACTTGAGATAACGCTATGTCATCAGTATCCATGGATTCATGTCGATGCACTCACGTTGAAGTAAGAAAATGGCTTTGTAAGAAAAAAGCTAACTTTATTTGAAGGCTGGAAAGCCAGTAGAACTTAAGTGGAGAACTTCTAGGATGGCAAATTTGTTTAGCCAGCAAAATTGTTAATTCGTTTAAATCTGCGCGTTTACGACAACCTCGTGAGAGCAATATAGGATTAAAGGCAGGTAAATGAGAGTTTCATTTGTAAGTTTAAATAGGTCTTCCTTCGATAAACATTTTAGAATTTTATTCCTATAAGTGGAATTATCAAATTTGAGTTATGGTCGAGTTGGGACGTTTCCAAACTCTAGATTCGGGCGCACGACAGCAACAAACAACTGCTTCATCGCCTCCACATCTAGGAACTCGTAAGAGCGTCTAATTAGTCCAAGAAGTTTGTTGGATATGTTAGCTTGTGTTTCAACATGATTAGAAAATTTCAGCTCCTTGTCGACATAAGCTCAGAGATCTTTTTCCGCACTAGACTTTTCAATCATTACTCTCTCGTTGCAACCATGTCTCCTCATACTGTAATCTTGCTGTTAATTGTTCTTCCTGAGGTGAAGTACTTTACACTTTTCAGCATTAAACCACAGCTTTCAGCTTTAAGAGCTTTCATTTCACGTGATTAGTATCATGTGATATATGATATATATTATATTAAATATATATTATATATATTATAATATGATTGATATATGTGAGAGACTTCGGACCTAATGAAGAATAAGCATCTGAGTATGTCTTTGGTAATGAAACGCAATGTATGTTTTGACATTGAATTGCAAGTCGTAAAAATATTCAAGTAGTCCTAATAAGTTTTTTTAATAATTCAATTAACATTGTTAAGAATACAAATAAATTCATGTACATTTACTCAATAACGTCTAAGGTGTTTATTATAGATAAGATTCGAGACTACCTTCTCCAGGGAGAATGATTGGTAAATTTGATTTATATGAGCTTAAATTCACAATTCACTTGATGTTTTGTTCACCATAAGTTTGTAAATAATTTTAGACGCGGCTGCAGAATTTTTGAACCGGGCTATTAGGTTGCGCTACGCATGACTGCAATATAATTACCATCAGTTGACATATGTATATTATTGGACCAGTTTATTATATAATATAAGAATGCGCACCTAAAACGAATATATAAGAACCTATATGACAAGACCTATAAAAACCGCACCTATAAGAATACGCTGCACCTAAAATGTAACAAAAGAAGGCAGGAAAATTTGTTTATGTTGTAATGGCACGCACGCGCTGGTGAACGTTCAAAAACGCAAAGAAACTGACTTGAGCTTCATCACGTATAAAGTAGCTTTTTTTAATGAAGCTTTGGAAAGACCTTCAACCAAAACATTTAAGCTCGTAGCGCTTTATAGTCTCTTCCTGTCTATTAAATTCTTAGTGGCTCCGCACGCACATATTTTGGTATAGTTTGGCAGGCATTTTTATACGAGTTCGAATGACATTTTGGCATTATATTATTATACGTACCAAACTATTATTATTCTACCAAACGTATATATTATAATTTGATTGACATTATTATAGTTTGGCAGGCATTTTCGTACGAGTTCAGACGTTGCTTAGGATTATATATCCTAGAAATATTCCTCCTTTATATTTATATATCTTCAATTATATAACCCCTTTGTTTGGATGAAATTAAAAAAAAAATTATATACTAAATAAAAAATTTATACGAGTTCGATTGACATTTTGCAGCTGGGTACCTCGCGCCTGATGTCGACGATGAATGACAATAAATGAATATAAATGAATGAGAGGCTTGCACTGTGAAGAATAACAGCCTCGAGAACATTTTTTTAAATTTAGACTTTCCGTTATTAGTTTTGTTAAGGTTCTGGCCACTTCGGGGTGATTAACATTAGGGAACTATTCAGTAAAGTCAAACAAAATTTTGGATAATTCCAGGAATAATGAAAACAGGACACCATCGTAAAATATAATTTACTATGAATTATGTATAAAATAATTCAAAATAAACGAAGATTTTAGAGTCAAAATTTATTTTGGAATTAAACATCAGTAGTTACAATAAATATCGACAACAAAAAAATATATTTCATGTTAGAGAAAAAATGTGTTGGGACAATTCACTGTGCATCATCGACTCGTGTCTACATTAGTTATACCTGAAATAGGGCTTTGTCATCAGTATCCATGGACCTAAATCGGCGCACTCGCTTTCCAGTATCGCCTGGCCGTTTGCACGGCTGTTATATTATTTTTGACGGCTGAAAAGCCATTAAAACTCAGACAAAGAAAGTAAGAAAATGCAAAACTTGCTTGTGCTTCTTTCCCGGTCGTAGCTCAGCCAACTGCTTTTCATTGCCAGCAAATTGTTAATTCGTTGAAATCTGACAGTATGCGACAACCGCTTGAGGGAAATAGAGGGTAAAGGCAGGTAAATGAGAGTTTCATTTGTTAGTTTGAATAGGTCTTCCCCCAAATACAAATTTTATAATTCTATTCCTATAAGTGGAATTATCAAATTTAAGTTATGGCCGAGTTGGGAATAAAATGCAATCTCTTAACATAGCATAGTGATGTCGGCGCTGAAGAGTAGGCCTGATGTGGCCTGTCGCCGATTCATGTACTTTTCGTGCCTTGTTCACAGAAGATCTAAAATCATGTCATTTGACCGGATCTTATCAAGACTGACGATAGTTTGAAATAGCTACTAGACTTCCACCGAGTTCGATATGGTACTAGGCATTTCAAGTCTGAACATATATTTCTCCACAGCTTTATCTAGTCTGTTCTTGAACGCGTTCATACTCGGAGAGCCAACGATGTAGTCGGAGAGGCTGTTCCTCATGTCGGTGATTCGAAGCGAGAAGAAATTTTGTCGCGGGGAGAAGTTGCAGCGCAGCATTTTTAGTTTATGGCCGTGGCCCCTGAAGTTGGTTCATGTTTCAAATTCTAGTAATCCTTCGGGGACCTTGTATAAACCATGAGTATACAGTACTTGTATACTTCCATGAGGTCCCCACGCAGACGTCTATAACCGAGGCTTGGAAGCTTCATAATCTTTAATCTTTCTTCATAGACTTGCCCTTCAAGCCTGGAATTATACTTGTAGCACGTCTTTTAACATTCTCTACCAAATTTTTTACTTTTCAAATTTCTGTGGGCACACAACGTTTCCAAACTCTAGATTCGGGTGCACGACAGCAACAAACAACTGCTTTATCGCTTCTGCATCAGAGGAGCTCTTAAGAGCGTCTCATCATTCTAAGAAATTTCTCACCATGAAGTGGACAAATTATACATATATATCCATATATACTGATAACGTTGCGCATTTTGAGGTATGACTAATGTAGACACGAGTCGATGTTGCATAGAAAATTTCCCCACTTTTAACTTTGAACACATTTCATCTCTAACATTAAATAGATATATTTTTTATTGTTTGTATGTATTTCAACTACTGATGACCTTCGAAAACTAATTATAGCTCTAATGTCTTCGTTTATTTTGAATTATTTTCACATAATTCAGAGTAAATTATATTTTACGATGGTCTCCAGTGTTCCTTATTTATGGAATTTATGAAAAAATTTGTTTCAATTTACTGAAGAGTTCCCTAATGTTAATCACACTGATGTGGAACGAACCTTTACGAAACTAATAACGGGATGTCTAAATTTGAACAATGTTCTCGAGGCTGTTATTCTTCACAGTGCAAGCTTCCCATTCATTTATATTCATTTATTGTCATTCATCGTCGACATCAGACGTTAGGTACCTAGCTGACGGTAAATTGGTATTACGATATAGAACATAACATGTAGTGGCCCCGGTGCATGAAAACTGACATTAAGTAAATGTTTAATTACCTCACGTACGGGTTACTTTTTAAGTTAGTTTCCCGCACTCGTGTTTTCTGTTTTCATTTACGAGGGCAAACATTCGTATTTTGTGATAATCGTCGATTCGTGTGAAATATGAGTGATGTACATTGATATTTCGTGTTCAAATTTCTTAGACTGATCAAATTTGGACGTCACCAAGAAGGTGACGTAATTAAGGGTCACTAATGACATCACGACTTGACAAAGTCTCTGGATCGTATGACGTAATCGCCTTAATTATATGCAACTTAAAAGGAAGTTAGCAGCAGAACTATGGTTTATTTACTTAAGCTAGTCATAACTAATCACTGAAGCTTTAATGCATTTTGCAAATGTTCATTTACTCTGTTCAAATGTTGATATGTTAAGGGGACCGACCGGGCTAAAATTTTCAATTTTGGCGTTTTTCGGTTTTTGTGCTCATCTGAAAGCTGCAATTCTGCTCTTTCCAATGGTACCACTGCCATCGCTGTACGCCAATATTTACGTTTGGATGATATTTGTGGGAGGAGATAGATTTTCTGAAGTACCCCTTTTTAGCCGTTTTCTATGAATTTCACGTTTTCTATCAATTTTTTCGAAAAATTCATATGAGCAAAATGTTTTTTATTTTACATTTTACGTATGTATGTGAAGTTTCATGACAATCGGATAATAACTGTAGAAGTTTTCCGTATGCCCGGTCGGTCCCCTTAAAAGCGAATGTGGATATTCGTATATACGAAATCATCCAAACGCTGTTTTCTTTATATTTAACTTCATCTAATTCAGTATTAACTCGTGAAACATCACAAACGTGAATAAATTCCACATGAATAACGGTAACATAACGAGCAAAGCAAACTCCAAATGCTGTTGCTGTACAAATGGTACTTTAAGCAACGGCGTGCGTGAACGTAAGACGCATGTGCGTGAAACGTACACATAGAGTCCATAGGCAGACAGCCTTCAGCTGTAGTCATGCAGCTAACTATAGACGCGCTCACATCGTCTTAGACTCCGGCACTGAGACCAACACGCTGTGTCGTAATACTCTATCTCCTGTGTCCTGTAACTTCTACCTAGTGTGTCATGTAAACCTATCTGTAACATCTGCTCTTAGATACACGATTTTTCATAAATTCCATATATAAGGAACACTGGAGACCACCGTAAAATATAATTACCTCTGAATTATTTAAAAATTATTCAAATAAACGAAGACATTAGAGCCATAATTAGTTTACGAATGAGACATCAGTAGTTGAAATTCATGCAAACAATGAAAATATATATAATGTTAGGCCCCTTTCACACAGGGAGGGAAATCCCGCCGGCGGGAAAAAAACCGCCGCAAGATTTCCCGCCGAACCTCAGCGGACATACAAAATGTGCACTGCTATTCACACACGACGGCTTTTCACGCGGCGTGAAATTCCACGCCTGACGACCGCGTGTGTCAAGCTAAAAGTGCGGCGGGATTTCCCGCGTCAGTTTAGCTTGCAATGGGATTCAATGTAATCTTTCACACGGGGCGGTTTTTCACGCCGCTACCTAGTGTGGTACAGACAGTGGGTCGGCGAGAGTGTGTGTGAGAGTTAAAGATAGTTTTTCAATAGCAGGCACGGCGTCTTTCAACTGCATGCTGTTGTGGGTTAATTTGCCTTGTACACAAGACAATAATTGATCAAAACTTTCGGCAGACATTCGGAAATAATTGAAGAATTTTACTTCATCTTCTCTTAATTTTCAGAATAGCGTGGCAAATTCACCTTCTTGTTGCCTTAATTTTACTATATTGTGAACCCAGCACCTCCTTTTCTTTCTTTGCTGTCTTTTATGCAGCAAATATAAAGGAAAGCCTTCTTTTATTTGTTATGAGCAGCCATTTATAGATATAGTTCATAAAAACTGAGGACCACTACGGAGAACAGAGCTGCAAGACTGATAGATTCCAGCGTGAAAAACCGCCTCGTGTGAATGATAGCGCGGGATATCCCGCGGCGGTTTTTTTCACGTCAGCGGGATTTCCCGCCCTGTGTGAAAGGGGCTTTAGAGACGAAATGTATTCAAAGTTCAGAGTGGAGAGTAGTATCTACATTAGTCATACCTGAAGTTGCGCCATGTCATCAGTATTCATGTATTCATGTATCCTAAACCTGTATCTAATCTGTGATGGCCGAAAAAGATATAAAGCTAAGAGAGATGCTAGAACGATTGTATAACTTGCTAGTGCTACTGTGCCAGTCGCAGCTCAGCCAACTGATTTACATTGCCGGCAAATTGTTAACTCGTTGAAATCTGCGCGTATGCGACAACCTCTTGAGAAGAATAGAGGAGTGAAGGCAGGTAAATGAGAAATTTATGTGTAAGCTTGAATAAATCTTCCTTCAATAAATATTTTATAATTTCATTGTTATAAATAGAATTATCAAATTCAAGTTATTGTCGAGTTGGGAATAAAATGCATTCTCTTGCCAGCAATAAAAAACTGAGGATGGAGAATGGACTTTCTAATGGGAGTTCTATGAGTTAGTATAAAGAGGCTTTTTTTATTTACAATTATGAAATTTGTCCAAGCAACCAGGTTTTCTAATGAAAGATATATAATAAATCCCAAGCAACGTCTGAACTCGTACGGAAATGCCTGCCAAACTATACTAATATCAGTCAAAATATAGCTATAATAAATTTGTTTGGTAACAATTCCACTGACATTGAAAAATTTTGCCAAACTGTGAAGGGATTTTTTACCGCGTTGAAAGTTGAGATATTTTGGTCTGGCGAGCGAGATACGAGTTCAAAATAATCGACCGTGCAAAAACGTCGCAAAGATTTAATTTAATCTTATTTTCTATGGTAACTTTGACTCACTCTATACTTATTTTTTTCATTAAAATTCTTGTACAGAACACAAATTTCATACACAATTCAATTTTCGTGTTGTGATTCTTATATATAAAGTTATTCGTGCCCTCGAATGTCGTGCCCTTGAAAGTCATTCGTGCCCTAATGTCCTTATTTCACTGACATTCACTTCTCAGATTGTAATCATTCTCCCGATCATCACAGATCTGCCGCCATGTTTTACGGTTGGGAGGAGGCAGTCGGGATTAAATGACAGCTACACAAGTGCTTCTTGAAGCCATTAGGTTCCTCATAAACTAATACATAAACCCCATCTCGCATACAAAAATTAAAAAAATTCAGAGTTCTTGTATTTTTTCATGTAAACTTCTACGATAGCGGTCAAACATATTTCTCATGTCTGCCACTCATTATTTGAAAGTTTCCACATGTTCAGTAACAATGTATATGTAAAAAACTTCGGATCGAGTGTGAAGGGGTTTAATATAAAATAGTTGATGATAGGCAATGTATTATTTGAAATCGAAATGTATGTAATAAGAAAATTTATATGCATATTATGTGTTTTAATTTCGAACACCCACGAATGCCCACCTCAGTAAATCCCGGGATGCTTATTGTTAACAATTCAGAGGCTATGTTCTCCAGGGAGAATGATCCGCAAATTTGAATTGTATGAGCTTCACTAACACAGCTTGCCCTTTATTTTATGAGCTTGTTATATTCTGCCAGAAAAATTCACAATTACTTAATGTTTTGTTCACCATAAGCTTGTAAATAATTTTAGACGCGGCTGCAGAATTTTAGAACCGGGCTATTAGGTTGCGGTACGCATGACTGCCATATAATTACCATCAGTTGACATCTGTATATTATTGGACCAGTTAAAAATATAATATTACGCTTGTTCTCAAATGGAGCTGCAACTAGAAGGTGATACAATAAGTCAGAAAATTTTATTTATGTGGATAATGGCACGCACGCGCTGGTGAACGTCCAAAAACGCAGAGAAACTTACTTGAACTTCATCACGTACAAATTATAGCCTTTTTAATGAAGCTTTGGAAAGACCTTCAACCAAAACATTTAAGCTCGTAGCGCTTTATAGTCTCTTCCTGTCTATTGAATTCTTAGTGGCACCGCACGCACGTATTTTGATATAGTTTGGCAGGCATTTTCATACGAGTTCGATTGACATTTTGGTATTATATTATTACACCAAACTATTATCATTATACCAAACAAATATATTTCAATTAAAATTTTATTGATATTGGTATAGTTTGCCAGACATTTTCGTGCGATTTCAGACGTTGCTAGGGATTGATTATATATCTTCAATAAGATAGTTCGTTGTTTAGAATTAAATTTCAAAAATTTTAATATATTCCTATCAATGGAATTATAAAATAGAAGTTTTTCGGCAACGCCAGGCTAACCTGCTATATTATAGTTAGTAATAAAATGCATTCTCTTACCACCGATCGAACTCGTATATAATAAAGACTGAGGATGGATAAAAGAGGAGTGAATGGGAGTTCTATGAGTTATTATAAAGAGGTTCCTTGATTTACATTTTTGCTATTTTATCCAAACAACGGGGTTTTCAAATTAAAGATATATAATCAATCCCAAGCAACGTCTGAACTTGATGCGAAAATGCCTGTCAACCCAAGTAAAAATTTAGGGTGGCGCATCGATGATTATAGGTGGCGATGGTAGATTGCAGGTGGCGTAACGGTAAGTGGCCAGATCTGCCAAAAATCGACAATAAAACTCCAATAAATTGAGAGGGTGGCGAGTATAGGTGGCATTCATCGATGAATCATCGATGATTTATAGGATCTGAATCATCGAAGGCACATTGCAGGTAAATCTCTTGTACGCCACCTCTAACCGTTTTCCCAAACAGCACAGTACACGAAGGAATTTGCCACTGTGATTTTTCCAAGGTAGAAAGGAGTTATTGGGTTGCGGTTCATTCGAGATCCAGATGAAACCACGATTTCGTTCTGCGTGCTTGGCTTGTAAGATTTTGATTCACGTTTAATTTAGCGTAAATTCGGCAGGTACGAGTAAAACTGACGGACAGTTGTAGGGCGTTCACAAATTTTTCATGCAACAGTGAAGTAGCTGGGCATGTATTGGACTGCTCCTGATATAAATTTCAGAATAGCAGTGGAAAATTTTGTTGCGAAAAAGAAAGTTTTCCAAAAGATAATGGCGAATTCAATTTTTCATATGTATTGCAGCTAACGGCCACCATCTTCCTGATATTGTTTTCAAAATAAAAGTATTCTAAATGGTATGTTATGCTAACCTCGAGGAAAATAAACTTTCTTCTTTATGTTACTCCATTACTCTTATTTCGCCTCAAGACTGCTCAATCGGTTCTGCCCCACCCTGTATACTGCGTAAATTTATTGCGAATTTTGTGCAGGCTCCAAGTATGCTGTGCTTGAAATATTGCGATCAATTGAGACTAATTGATTGTATCATTAAGTCTAAATTATATGGTTCGATTATGTGTGTTTCACGATATTTATATTATTTTCAAGTTGACGCATTTATCTCAAGCCACGTTGACGTAGCATGACAGCGGCCCGGCATCTCTAAAGCGCAGCGAGCAGCTACACGTGTACACGTTCATACCTGTTTCATACCTGTTGGGTTGGAGCACGTCGGCGTTGAGCTTCTTTCTCATTAATCATTAACACGTCCTGCTTGGAATACGTGTTTTCCGAGTAATTTGCTGTCAAAATAGTATCCTCTTTACGCAGAGGGATACGAGTAAAAATTCGGTTTTCTTTCGCTGAATTTGATAGTGAAATTTAATTATTTTGGGGAAATTTCCTTAAACCGCCAGATAATTATTTTAAGTTTACGTCTACACTTCTAATTAAGTGAAGTCTACGTCTTTCCTACGAAAAATATTAAACATTAGGCTGCCGAAAAATAGTGACACGAAGTGATGGAGGCATTTCACGCCTAACTTTTCAAAATCATCGAGTGATAATTCGTTAAAACACGCAAGAATATACTTGACGAAAATATTTCAAATCGAGACGCTGTTAAAATTGGTGTAATTTTTACAATATTAAACTTCGATACTCATAAATCATTTTCCTGTAGCCTTTGCTCTGAGCTGAACCATCGTTCGTTATGGATAAACGAAGTATCTTTCAGCGGCTATTTTCTCGATAATAGCAGCATGTTCATATAAAATGGCGAATGGAACCATCTAATCATCACGGTGGGAGAATTAACTTCTATCATTCGATGAAATTAATATTTTCAATACTTCAGTTAAATCTTTTAAAATAACTCGACTGCCATGTCCTCTCCGATGGCGCAACGGTAGAGGTTCTGCTTCGCGTGCGGGAGATCGGGGTTCGAATCCTGCAGGCTGGACTTTCTTCAAGTCGATTTCTCACGAGGTATGTGTATGGTACTCTGATAATTTGTTCCTGTTACTTGTCTGACATTGTTACTTGTACTGCCAAGGTGTATATTCATACGTAGTCCTCAGAAAATGGTTGTCTGGAGCAATGTCAGTAAATGTAAATGCATCATATGTGAAGCTAAAGGAAAAATTTTTAGCGACTTCATTTTAAAGGTGGCCATCGGTGGCTCATCGATGCGCCACCGGTGCCAATGGGCAGTTATTGGTGGAAGAAGAGTTTTTCGAGTAGGGTGGCCATAGGCAGGTTATAGGTGGAACATAGGCCGGACACGCCATCGATGCCACATCGATGCGCCATCGGTGCTCCACCTATAATTTCCACCTGTAGCCACTGATAATCATCGATGCGCCACCTTAAATTTTTATTTGGGAAACTATGCCAATATCGATCAAAATATAGTAATAATATATTTGTTTGGTATAATGATAGTTTGTTAATGTAATATAATAGCAAAATGTCAATTGAACTCGTATGCAAATGCCTGCCGAACTATACCAAAATATGTGCGTGCGGTGCCACTAAGAATTTAATAGACAGGAAGAGACTATAAAGCGCTACGAGCTTTAATGTTGAAATGTCTTAGCGCTTTATAGTCTCTTCCTGTCTATTAAATTCTTAGTGGCACCGCAAGCACATATTTTGGTATAGTTTGGCGGGCATTTTTATACGAGTTCGATTGACATTCGTTATTAGATTATTACACTAAACTATTATTATATTATCAAACATCACAAATATATTAATACTATATTAAGATTGATATTGTTATAGTTTGGCAGGCATTTTCATATCGAGTTCAGACGTTGCTTGGGATTGATTATATATCTTTAGTTAGAAACCTCGTTGCTTGGATAAAATTTCAAAATTGTAAATAAAAAAGTTTTTTTTTATACTAACTCATAGAATTCTCATACACTCCTCCATTCTCCATCCTCAGTTTTTTATTGATGGCATGAGAATGCATTTTATTCCTTCGACAATAACTTAAATTTGATAATTCCATTTATAACAATGAAATTATAAAATATTTATTGAAAGAAGATCTATTCAAACTTACGCACGTAACGTCATTACCCTGCCTTTACTCCTCTATTCTTCTTTAGAGGTTGCCGCATACGCGCAGATTTCAACGAATTAACAATTTGCTGGCAATGAAAAGCAGTTGGCTGAGCTGTGACTGGCACAGCAGCATTCGCAAATATTACAGTCTCTCAAAGTCTCTTTTCAGCTCTATGAGCCTTACGGCCACCAAAAATCTTTAGAAACTTCGAATAAAAATAGCAACCGATGGAAGTGCGAGCCGACATTGGTACATGGATACTGATAACATGGCGTTATTTCAGGTATGACCAATGTTGATACAAGTCAATGATGTACAGAAAATTTTCCCACTCTGAACTTTGAATACATTTCGTCTCTAACATTAAATATGTATTTTTTTATTGTTTGTATGTATTTCAACTACTGATGTTTCATTCGAAAACTAATTATGGCTCCATTGTCTGCGTTTATTTCGAATAATTTTTACATACCTCAGAGTAAATTATATTTTGCGATGGTCTCCAGTGTTCCTTATTTATGGAATTTATGAAAAAATTGGTTTCAATTTACTGAATAGTTCAATAATGTTATTCACAACGATGAGCCCGAACATTAACAAAACTAATAACGGAAAGCCTATATTTAAAAAATATTCTCGAGGCTGTTAGTCTTCACTATGCAAGCCTCTCATTCATTCTTATTCATTTATAAACATTCATCGTCGATGTCAGACGTGCGGTACCCAGCTGACGGTGACGTCAGAGATGATGTCAGGAGGTTACAAGCGCACGTTTAATAGTTCTTTAATTTGAGGCCGCAGGCCACAGAGGATGCATTAAGATGATAGTTTATGGTAACGTTGTCATGTCACCATAATTATGAGCCACCATCCATGTCACTATTAATTATAATTAATTATTGAGGGCCAAGTGGTACCTTACATGATGGCCCAGTGGCTACAGTTTAGAGCACCAGATTTGGAGCAGAGGGTTGCGGGTTTGATCCCAACTACCTGCGAAAATTTCTGGTCAGAATCGGCGAGGAGGCCGGGCGGTTAAGCGCAGCAGAATTGTAGCAGTGAGTTGCGAGTTCGAGAACGCAACAAGCTGTGAATGTTCTGTGATGTTAAGAATCGGCGAGAGTCCTACGGCCTAATAAACGCTGATACCGCTGTATGTATGTACAAGATGATGGGGCCTTATGCTGTACGGTTACAGAAATTGTCCAGAGTTGGCTTATTCAGAACTCAAGCAGGATCTACTAACCGTTCTTCAGGCTCTGTATTTTGATATCGATCAGTTTTAAATTGGAATTACGATATAAAACTAAACATGTTGTGGCACCGGTGCACAAAAACTGACATTAGGCAAATGTTGAGCAAATTCACGTACGGGTTGCTGTTTAAATTAGTTTCCCGCACTCGTGGTTTTTTGTTTCTATTTATTAGGACAAACATTCTTATTTTGCGATAATCATCGATTCGTATGGAAGATGAGTGATGTCCATTGATATTTCGTGGCCATGCACTTGTTTTACTTATGTCATATGCGTGTGTATGAAAATGTTATATCGAGATGGTGATATTTTATACGCCTCGAAAAATATATAACCTATCAAGTGATAGAGATTCTAGGACGACAAGTTGCTAGTCCTTATGTCAATTGAGGGGGCGTCTGGCCAAAATTTTATCTCGGCTATTTACGGACGGATCAATTTGAAACTTGGTACACATGTGTGAAACTGAAAAATAGACAGCTTTGATTCAGGCAAATTTTTCGAAATAAATGAAAAAAATGTGAAATTCTTTGAAAACGGCCAAAAAAGAGGGTATTGTGGAAGACTATCTCCTCCTAGGATTTTCAAGCTACAACATCGAGACACATATCATTCGAGGCGTAAAGACCATATCTACAGATTTACAGTAGTTTTTCTTTTTTGAAATTCAAATTTTTGTGGGTGGAGGGGCATTTTTTGTAAAATTTTCTATAAAATTCTCGATTTCCTCCTTCCCCCCCCCTTTTTTCAAAATATTTTCAAAATTATAACGAAATTGAATAATAACTAAAATTATTCAATAGAACTTTCATTTGCGAATCGAATGGTATATCTCTCATCGCTGTAGCTTAAGAACTCTAGGAGGAGATAGGTTTGCAGTGACAATAAGTTAACTGTTCAGTAGAGCCCGACGGAGTCCCGCGCGCCTCATATCGGCATGCAAGATTGTAAATAAAGAAAAGTAGCAAATAACTGGGGCCACACTTTCATAAAAATTAAGAGATCGTAAGTTCATTAGCCAATCATTGACGGCCTTTCAAGCTAAATCCACCAATCACAGACAAGAAAATAGAGCGTAAGTATTTAGGTTCACTTAGAAAGTTTTGTAAGTATGGCCCGGAGCTCAATTTCTGTCAAGTATGGTGCGTGCGACTGCAGCCGGGTTACTTACGCGAAGTGTGTTTGGACTAGCTATTAAAGTGCACTGCCGGTAAATTCTGCCTATGTTAAATCTTAAAGAACTCCACCAACCCTAGCCCATACGCGATCTGTCGTGAACGCATAAATCAACATACAGAGATGGTTTTGGTACCGTTGGATAGGTCAGAATATCAGCTTTAATCTGAGACTAAAAACCGGAAAGGCCATAATCCAAAATTTATGGCCAGACGCTCCCCTTCAACAGCGGCTTTATTTATGCGACTTAATTTACGCTTATTAATAAATTCTATAAACCCAGGGTGAGGATATTTTCGTGATTTAATTAAATGACTTCCTATTTCAAACAGCCATAGATTTTGCTATGACTAAGAAGTAATAGGACGATGAAATGTTAAACTAAATTTTCGTTTTTTTAGCGTATCGTTATCAATCGTATACGTAATAAATATATTGTCCCAATAAAGGAGTGATAATGGCTAGCAATTTCACAGGCATTGAAAATTTTTACCAAACAGTGAAGGTTTTTTTACCGCAGTGAAAGTCGAGATATTTTTGTATGTCGAGCCAGATACGAGTTCACAATTTTCGACCGTGCAAAAACGTCGCAAAGATTTAATTTAATCTTATTTTCTATTGTTACTTTGCCTCGCTCTATACATATTTTTTTTTCATTTAAATTCTTGTACCTAATACAAATTTCGTAGACAATTTAATTTTCGTTTTGGGAATCTTATGTATAAAGTTATTCGTGCCCTCGAATGTCTTGCCGCCGAATGTCGTGCCCTCGAAAGTCATTCGTGCCCTCGTGTCCTTATTTCACTGACATTCACTTCTCAGATTGTAATCATTCTTCCGATCATCACAGATCCGCGGCCATGTTTTACGGATGGGAGGAGGCAGTCGGGATTAAATGACAGCTACACAAGTGCTTCTTGAAGCCATTAAGTTCCTCATAAACTAATACATAAACCCCATCAGGCATACAGAATTCAGAGTTCGTGTAATTCCGTCATACAAACTTCCACGAAAGCGGTCCTACAGATTACTTATGCGTCTTGGCACTTATTACGAGCTTTCATTTTACGTGTTCAGTGTCATTGGTATATGTAAGAGACTTCGGCCTATAATGTTGAATAAGCATGTAAAGATGTCTTTAATAATGAAACGGAATGTATGTTTTGACATTGAATTGCAATTCTTAGTAATAAAAGGCACTCTCTTGCCAGCGATCGAACTCTTATATAATAATTACTGAGTAAGGAGAAAGGAGGAGTGGATGGGAGTTCTGTGAATTAGTATAAAGAGGTTTTTCTTTGATTTACATTTTTTGAAATTTTATCTAAACAACGGGGTTTTCTAATAAAAGATGTATAATCAATCCCAAGCAACGTCTGAACTCGATACGAAAATGCCAGCCAAACTATACCAATATCAACCAAAATATAATTATAATAAATTTGTTTGGTATAATAATAAGAGTTTGGTATAATAATATAATACCTTAAAATAATGAATTTGGTAAAGTACGTGTTATACCAATTACCTTAAATTGGTATTACAATATGGAATAAAACATGTCGTGGCACCGGTTCACGAAAACTGACAGTAAGCAAATGTTAAGCAACCTCACGTACAGTGAGGAAAATAAGTATTTAGTCAGTCCCAAAATGCGCAATTTCTCCTACTTGAAGTGATGAGAGAGGCCAACAATTGATATCATAGGGAGACCTCAACTATGAGAGGTAAAATGTGAAAAAATTTGAGAAATCATTTTGTTGGACTTTCAAATTTGTTATTTGCAAATGATGGTGGAAAATAAGTATTTGGTCACCTACAAACAATCAAGATTTCTGGCTGTCACAGACCTGTAACTTCTTTTTTTTTAAAAGACTTCACTTTCCCCCATTCATTACCTGTATTAATGGAACCTGTTTGAAGTCGTTAACTCTATAAAGGACACCTTCCCATAACCTCAAACAGTCACACTTGAAACTCCACTATGGTGAAGACGAAAGAGCTGTCGGAGGACACCAGAGACCGAAATGTAGACCTGCACAAGGCTGGGAAGAATGAATCTGCAATAGGCAAGCAGCTTGGTGTGAAGAAATCTACTGTGGGAGCAATAATCAGAAAATGGAAGACCTACAAGAACACTACTGATTTCCCTCGATCTGGGGCTCCACGCAAGATCTCAGCCCGTGCATGGGGTCAAAACGATCACAAGAACGGTGAGGAAAAATCCCAGAACCACAAGGGGGGATCTAGTGAATGACCTACAGAAAGCTGGGACCAACGTTACAGAGGCTACCATCAGCAACACACTACAACGCCAGGGACTGAGATCTTGCAGGGCCAGACGTGTCCCCATGCTTAAGCCAGTCCATGTCCAGGCCCGTTTGAAGTTTGCTAGAGAGCATTTAGATGTTCCAGAGGAGTATTGGGAGAATGTCATATGGTCAGATGAAACCAAAGAAGGACTATTTGGTAAATATACAACTCGTCGTGTTTGGAGGGAAGTGAGTGCGGAGTTGCATTCAAAGAACATCATACCAACTGTAAAGCTGGGGGGTGACAACATTATGCTTCTGGGCTATTTTTTCTGCTAAGGGACCAGGACGGTTGGTCCGTGTACATGAAAAATTAAATGGGGCATGGATCGTGAGATTTTGGATGCAAACCTCCTTCCATCACCAAGGGCAATGGAGATAATACGTGGCTGGGTCTTTCAGCATGACAATGATCCCAAGCACACTGCCAGGGCAACAGAGGAGTGGCTTCGTAAGAAACATTTCTAAGTCTAAGGGCCGTCAGCTGGATACCGCACGTCTGACGTCACCGTCAGCTGGGTACCTCACGTCTGACGTCACCGTCAGCTGGGTACCTCACGTCTGACGTCACCGTCAGTTGTCTGACGTCACCGTCAGCTGGGTACCGCACGGCTGACGTTACCGTCAGCTGGGTACCTCACGTCTGACGTCACCGTCAGCTGGATACCGCACGTCTGACGTCACCGTCAGCTGGGTACTGCACGTCTGACGTCACCGTCAGCTGGGTACCTCACGTCTGATGTCACCGTCAGCTGGGTACCTCACCTCTGACGTCACCTTCAGCTGGGTACCTCACGTCTGACGCCATCGTCAGCTGGGTACCTCACCTCTGACGTCACCTTCAGCTGGGTACCTCACGTCTGACGCCACCGTCAGCTGGTACCGCACCTCTGACGTCACCGTCAGCTGGGTACCGCCCGTCTGACGTCACCGTCAGCTGGGTACCTCACCTCTGACGTCGACGATGTATGATAATGAATGAATAAAAATGAATGAGAGGCTTGCCTCGTTTTCTTTCACTCATAGTGAAGGAAAACAGCCTCGAGGAAATTTTTTCAAATTTAGACTTTCCGTTATCAGTTTTGTTAAGGTTCGGGCAACATCGGTGAGATTAACATTAGGGAACTATTCAGTAAAGTGAAACAATTATTATAAGCGTCACAAATAAGGAAACAGGAGACCATCATAAACATAATTTACTCCGAACTATGTAAATATAATAATTAAATATAAACGAAGAGCCAATAATACTATTCGACATTAATAGTTTTCGAATGAAACATTAGTAGTTACAATAAATGCATAAAATAAAAACACATATATTCCATGTTAAAACCGAAATGTGTTCAAAGTTCACAGTAGGAAAATTTTCTGAGTAATATCAGCCAGTATCTACATCAGTCATACCAAAAATTACGCTTTGTTATCAGTACACATGGACATATGTCGACACACTCATATATCGTTAGTCTTTTTGATCCTGCATACATATATGTTAATTTTGGAGGCTGAAAAGCCAGTGAATGTTATGAAAAGAAATTGCAATATAGTATAATTTGCGCGTGCACTGCGCCCGCCGCAGCTCAGCCAACGGCATTTCATTGCCAGGAAATTGTTAATTCGTTGAAATCTGCGCGTATGCGGCAACCTCTTGAGGAGATTAAAGTAGTAAAGGCAGGTAAATGAATGAAAGGCTTGAACAGCGAAGAATAACTAGGCAGGAGAGACTATAAAAAGAGTTTTTAGACAGGAAGAGACTATAAAAGAGACAGGAAGAGACTATAAAGCGCTACGAGCTTAAATAGTTTGGTTGAAGGTCTTTCCAAAGCTTCATTAAAAAACTACTTTGTACGTGATGAAGTTCAAGTCAGTTTCTTTGCGTTTTTGGACGTTCACCAGCGCGTGCGTGCCATTACAACATAAACAAATTTTCCTGCCTTCTTTTGTCACATTTTAGGTGCAGCGTATTCTTATAGGTGCGGTTCTTATAGGTCTTATCTTATAGGTTCTTATATATTCGTTTTAGGTGCGTGTTCTTATATTATATATTAAACTTGTCCAATAATATACAGATGTCAACTGATGATAATAATATTGCAGTCATGCGTAGCGCAACCTAATAGACCTTTTCCAAAATTCTGCAGACGCGTCCATAAGTATTTAGCAGCTTATGGTAAACAAAACGTAAGTGAATTGTGGATTTAAGTTCATTTAAATCAAATTTACCAATCATTTTCCTTTGAGAACGAAGTAACGAATTCAATTTGGAGAACGAATCAATGTAAAAATTACATTGTGTTTTATAAACAATGATAGATTGTATTTGCTTATTGTTAACAAGATCCCAAGACTCTCACATATATCAATATTACTGATAAACATATCAACATATGTTACATATATCAATGTTACTTACACATATTAATGTTACTGATGAAAACTACTAATAATATCTATTAAATCTCTATCTCTCTCTCTCTCTCTCTTTTAAATAAAATTCCTAATAAGTAATCTTTATGACCGCTGTTGTAGAAGTTTAGATAACGGAAAAAACAAACTCAGAATTTTTGTATGCGTGATGGGGTTTATGTATTAGTTTATGAGGAACTTAATGGCTGCAAGAAGCACTTGTGTAGCTGTCATTTAATCCCGACTGCCTCCTCCCAACCGTAAAACATGGCGGCAGATCTGTGATGATCGGGAGAATGATTACAATCTGAGAAGTGAATGTCAGTGAAATAAGGACACGAGGGCACGACATTCGAGGGCACGACGTTCGAGGGCACGAATTACTTTATATATAAGAATCCAAAGAAGAAAATTGAATTGTGTACGAAATTTTTATTATGTACAAGAATTTAAATGAAAAAAATAGGTATAGAGCGAGTCAAAGTTACCATAGGAAATAAGATTAAATTAAATCTTAGCGACGTTTTTGCACGGTCGGTTATTTTGAACTCGTATCTCGCTCGCCAGACCAAAATATCTCAACTTTCACTGCGGTAAAAAAATCCCTTCACTGTTTGGCAAAAATTTTCAATGTCTGTGAAATTGTTAGCCATTATCACTCCTCTATTAAGACTCCTTTATTATTATTATTATTTATTACGTATACGAGTGATTGGATACGCTAATAAAAAACTAAAATTTAGTTTAACATTTCATCGTCCTATTGCTATAGTCTTGGCAAAATCTACCGCTGTTTGAACAAGGAAGTCATCTAATTGAATAAAAAAATGCCCACACCCTGGGTTTATAGAATTCATTAATAAGCGTAAATTGAGAAGCATATATAGAAGCTGCTGTTAAAATAAGGACTAGCAACTTGACGTCCTAGAATCTCTATCACTTGATTGGTTATATACTTTTCGAGGCGCATAAAATGACTGCATCTCAATATAACATTTATTTACACACGGATAAGACATAAGTAAAACCAGTGCATGGCCACGAAATATCAATGTACTTCAATCCTCTTTCATACGAATCGATGATTATCACAAAATAAATATATATAAAAAAAATATTTCTAAAACCACGTTTTTCTGGTTTTTACAAAACTAAAATAGTGAAATAAAACAAATCGAAAAAAATAAAAAAACACGTTTTCATAACGGACAAAAAAGAAAAACATTTACTCTTACATAGCATAAAAGTTATGTAAAATGTTATGTAATGTTATGTAAGAGTAAATGATTTTTTTATTTGTCCGTTAAGAAAACGTGGTTAACATCATTTTTAGTTTTGTAAAAACCAGAAAAACGTGGTTTTTATAAATGTTTTTATTTGTTTTTTATTTTCTACTTTTTAGTTTAGCAATTTTAGCAACATTTTTAATTTTTTTTTTCTAATTTTTTTTTTCTAATTTTTTTTAAACTATTACTTCTGATGATCAAATCTTGAGTTGTTAGGCAGCATATGCATGCATGCCAAATTTTCAGTTTCTAGGATGTTCAGAAGAGCTCTAAATTAAGGTCTGAATTTTTGATGACAGATCGACAGACACGATACGAAGCTAAGAAAAACGAGGTAAAATACAAGCACTCACAGCAAGTCATGCAACTCAAAATTCGATATGAATAGATGCATATGGAGCAGCAATCAAATTAACACAACATTCGTCTTCAAACACAATCGACACGGCAATGCACCTCTTCAAGTGAATCCTCTAGCAAAAAAAAAAAAAATATCCTCACACCTTTCGCAAACTCCATGGTCTATTGGCAAATTAAATTACCTTAAGTAAAAGGGATTCAATAATAATCAGAAACAAGCCAGGTGATCTTACCCAACACTAGAGTCCATTGTTATCTCCAGTGTTACATCGCTAATGTCGCTCTAAAATGATAACAATCTTGATGCTATAGTTAGTTATCTTGGCCAAGATATCTTCTATTGTGCTCATGAAATCCAGTAAAAATCAGTAATAAAAAACATTAGCTGACATAAGTAGCATAATCTATGTGATTTATCTAACAAACCCCAATCAACCTAAAATAATCAACAACTTATTTCATATAAAGCAGCTCATCTCAGGGATACTCTGGCTCATAAAGGACCTTGATGGATATAAGCGTATCAATGAAAACCGTATAACGAATAGTAACGTATCAAAGGAACCGTATGATTAAATGCTTATGTATCAAAGGAACCGTATAATTAACTATGACTCATCAAAGGAACCGTATGATTAACTGTGACGTATCAAAGGAACCGTATATCGAATCGTGACGTACCATAGGAACCGTAAGATGAATAACTATCAGAGAATGTCGTATGATGTCTCATAACGTTTTAAAGAAATCCGTATGATACATTTTGACGTATGAAAGAAAGCCACCTGATGGATAGCTTATCAGAGAAGCCGAATGATGAACAATGATGTATCACTGAGAGATAAACGAACCAAAGTAACAGCATGATCCCTGACAGCAATGCTGCTGACACGGCGTCAGCGAGTGTCAGCACGCGATGACGTCAGCACTCAGCACTGCACGCGTCACGGCGTCAGCGAGTGTCAGCACGCGATGAAGTCAGCACTTAGCACTGCTGGATCAATGATCCCACCTCCCCATCCAGCACCAGCCTCCCCTCTCCTCATGGTCTCTCCAGCATACAGCAATGAACCCTCAACATATGGAGTATAGTTCAGCGTAACTTTCGCTTGCGTTCGTAAATGTTTCCGATAATTAGCACCTAATTAGCAATATTGCCAACTAATAGCAATAAAGCATTATTAGCAAGGATTATTAGCCGGTATTAGCACCAAATTATCAATAACTATAGCACCTAATTAGCACATACCAAAACATCAATCAAGTTCGTTTGAATTAACGAGCAACAACAGAGCGCGTGGAACATTTTTTTAAATATAGTGTAATGAATGTTGGCCTTCACAACTAAATGCAATGAAGGCCGTCACGACTAAATGCAAACAATCACCAGTTCGAGACCACCACAGTCAACATATCGGCAGATGGTAAGTAGTTAGTTTCTATTATGGTCGAATGCTGCAGCGCCTCTGCAAGAAAAAGGTTTATGGTTACAACATATTTCATATATTCTTTGTATGCATATTTCTTCTGAATTTAAAGTGCATTAAATCATTCGTTAATTTGGATTCGTAAGAGACCTGAAACGGTTGATCAGGTGCATTTATAGGAAGAGGGTCCATAGAAATTAATCACGTAAATTTATCGATGTAACTTATCACGGCACTTCATTACATTCATATGTTATTTAATTATTTATTACATTAATTTATTCTGATTTATTTATCACGGCAACTTATCATGAAAATTTATCACGAAGTTCGAAATAAAATGTCAAGTTCAGCTAAAAGTTTACAGGGTAGAAATCAAGACGCATAGTACAAGCAATTGTTTCAAAAGACAGACTTGTGAAAAAATTCTAACGTGACCTTCATCTCTTCACAACTACACTGTTAATTATTGATGACAGTGCTAATTTCATCACTTCAAAATTAATGTTTCTAACCACTGTTAGAACTTTCCTATTTTACCTGAAATTATTGATCCTTAGCGAGCTCCCGTAGTGTGACAGTATCCCCTAGGGATACTATAAAAACAGTGACCTTAGTGTCCCCAGGGATACTATATACAGTGACCGTAGTGTCCCTATGGATACTATGTATACAGTAACCGCAGTGTTCCTACACTGTTTGAAATAATGTTGCAAAAACGGTTTGACCGGCGTTCTATAGGGGCCGGCCACCACGTATAAAACATTTTCAAAATTTTTACGGTTTTCAGTGTTAATTGGGAAAATATGAAAACTGGTGTGTTGTTTCACGCGCCAGCCGGCCACTGAAATGCCGGTCAGAATGTCTTCGGGAGTTTTTCGAACAGTGCAGGTGTCCGCACCACAGGTAGCCTGGGTCCCTGCGCCTGTCCTGACGTAGTCGCACGTCTTCTTGGTGACCGTATTTTATACGTTGTTAACGGCCGGTGGCTGCGATGGCTTGACGTTATACTAATAGGGTATATAATAATTGTAATAATAATAATAATAATGATAATATAATAATCTTAGTAATAATAATAGTGATATAATAGGCGCATCAGCGTGTATTAGGATATTACGTCTGTTGCCAATTCATATCGTCGCAGAATTTTCACAGCTTATTGCCGGTCTCGAAAGTACAACTCATTGCCCTAATTTTGCTGTGCAACTCACTGCCCAAGTTTTGGTCCTGTGAAATGTGACCACTGGGCCACTCTTCCCAACTGCTAACCGTGACCGTACGATAATTTTTGTGGGATTCCAGTTATTTGGTAGAGGTTGATGAATCTATTGTCGCTGCCCGTCTGGTTGCTTCCCATGTTGACTCACGGCTATGCCACAACGGGTGTAGCTGTTGCTTGCATGTTAACCGTACATAAGTATGGCGCAATATCATGACTGTTTACATGTAGATTTTTGCTGCTTTTATGCACAGGTCGTAGTCCTAATAATGACGCAAAACCAGGCGCAGCCGTTGATGTTCGTAAAAGACCGTGGCCGTGGTCTAAAACTTCTTGCTAGACAACTTGTCCTTCCGTAAAGCCTTTAAAACTTCCCTCTCCATGAATGCTACGGTGGACGACGCTCCGAGTATAGATGCGTTCAATAACAGACTAGATGGAGCTATGCAGAAGTATATATTTCAACTTGAATTGCCTACAACCTCACAAAATGATGGTAGTTCAGCAGCTACTCAGCTTAAACGGCTGTTTTGAACATGGATCTGGCCAAAAAGTCATTTCTGCGATTTCCAAGAGATAATTCAAAAGTATTTTAAGAATCGGCAACAAGCCAACTCAGCCTATTTCTCAACGCCAATTTTGTTATATGATTTAATATTATTAGCACGCCGTCGATCGATACGAACAGATCTCGGCTTCCCGGTCTAGAATTTTTCTATTTTGCTGCGCTTGATTCCATGTTCTAGACCTTTTCAACACCTTCACCATTACTTTCTAATGAATTAATAACGCAAGTTATTCATTAAAGTAAACTTCGATGTATGCAGCATGCATGAAGGAAATTATTGTTAACACAGATGTAGTTCAGAGTGTGTGATGACTTGCATCACTTCTTCCAGTTTATTTTGTAATCCTTGTGCTGGCGAGAGGTGCAGGATACGTTTGTGGTTAGGCAATGACTTCAGCGGACTCCATAGAAAAGCCCGTTAGGATCCATCCCACAGCCGACGCTTATGTTCGGTAACTTGCCTGAAATATGATTTCTTCTTATTATGGGTGAAATGGATGCGAACCAAATAAAATTCATATTTAAATTCTGGAATTCATTCTTCCTCTTCCTTCAAGATGTCTCATTTTCTTACGAAAAATTATAATATCTGGTACATGCAGGATACCGGTACAGTAGGTGCCGCAGACAGGCACTTCTATGGCTCCTACATATTTGCAATACAGGTTTCATGAGCACAGACAGATTATCACAAATTTACAAGGGCGTTGACACGTATTTTCCTATTAAATAATTGAAATTAACATATTACCTCCCAGATTAACTACTTTGTCCGCATGATGACCGCAAACAGGCAAAATATACAAAGTCATAGACTTTTCATCATCATATTGAAACTATCATGGAAAGACTACAAGTTATCATCAATTTTATTTTCAATGATGAAATAATGTGATGAGTCATAATTCTATCATGAATATAATTGAAAAAAATTATTACTATACAAAATATATAAAAAAATTTGCGAACTCGATAGGAAATGCTATTGAAGGCCTTGAAAAATAAAATCATATTGTAGGGTAACTAATAGAAACATGAATTCTGCTTTGTTAATGAGTAAATGGCATATAAATTCAGCGTTGTAAATCAAATTGACAGTATAAATAATGAATTAAGTTCATCAGTACTTGGTTATCAGACCATGAGTGTTGTTCATCTAAAAACTTTCTTCAGTACCAGTCACGTAGAACTTTTACTTCTCCGGGAAGCATCGTCATGGCAGGATTGCTCCTCGCACTTCAGAATGATAAAGGAAACCTTTCACTTTTGTTAATTATTTTATTGTATTTATTAATTCAATTATTGTGTTGCCTTCAATGCAATTGAACTAAATGAAGATACGATATTATTTAATGCCATTACTAGCGGCTAATCTGGCAAATAATTATCGAAAACAGACAAGCGTATTAACTCACAATAAAACATAAGCAAAAGCTTGATACTCGATGATGTTTATTGTACTTTTGCAACCTAAGATATTTCTCTAATTTCAATTTATAAAAATCATAATTGTGACAAATTAACATTTTATTGAATTCCGTTTGAATATTTTAAGTTTTGAATTCATTGTAAGTTTTGATTTTTTTGTATAAATAATATATATGTAATTTCGATTAAGCTTACTTGCTAAGCAATATGTTATTAAAAAAATTCATTTTACAAAGCTTGATTTATCGCAAATTGAACCTAATTTCATTGAATCATGAGTGTATGACTGATAAGGCGATTTGTGCTGGAATCAAGTCATGAAATGGATAAGTATTGTTTGATTTAAATATCCTGCATTGTTTATTTCAGAACCATACATATTAAAAATTTCATAACCTTAAGAAGATTGAATCAACATGTTGATATCAAATTAGCTTTTTAACAATGGTTCCAAGCCCCCAGACCGCCAGCAAGCAATATCGATCAAGGACACAAATGCTGATCCAAACCCTGAAACTACACCTAAAAAAGTTACACCGTCCACATAAACTATCACAAATTTTAGTCATCAAGCGCATTAGTCATCAATCAGTTGAGCAGTATTGAGAAAAGCAAGATTGGAGCTGTGAGTTGCGGGTTCAAAACCAAACCTAAAATGAAACAAATAGGAAAAAACGTTTGGAAACCACGTTTTCTTAACGGACAAAAAAGAAAAAACATTAACTCTTACATAACATTAAAGTTATGTAACATGTTATGTAATGTTATGCAAGAGTAAATATTTTTCTTTTTTGTCCGTTAAGAAAACGTGGTTTTAAAAAGTTTTTTTATCTGTTTTATTTCATTTTTTTTTAGTTTTGTATCCACCAGAAAAACGTCGGCTTTTAGAAATAGTTTTTTATATTTATTTATTTCTACTTTTTAGTTTAGCAATTTTAGCAATTCAAATCATTTCCCAGGGTTGGCAACTCTGGATGTTTGAAAAAAAAAAACTCGATTCCCAACCTTGAATTTTTAGGTTTTTTTTTATTTTTATTATTATTTTTTTAAATTGTTCAAATTTGATCAAATTTGATGATCAAATTTGAATTGTTAGGCAGCATAAGCATGCGGGCCAAATTTCAAGATTCTAGGATCTTCAGAAGTGCTCTATATTAAGGTTTGAATTTTTGATGACAGACAGACACGAAATGAAATTAAGAAAAACGTGGTAATAGACAAGTTCACCCTGATGAATTGAAACAGAAAACTATATTGACGGGAAACTAACTTAAACAGAAACCAGTACCTGAGGTAGCCTTACATTTGCTTAATGTCAGTTTCGTGCACCGGTGCCACGACATATATTGTTTTATATCGTAATACCAATTTAAAACTGATCGATTATAAAATACTGAGCGTGCTAGACGGTTAGGACTAGGAGAACCTGCTTGAGTTCTGAATGAGCCAATTCTGGTCAGTTTCTGTAACCGTACAGCATAAGGCCCCATCATTGCACATGGACAAGGTCACCGTAAACTATCCTCGTAATGTGTCCCCAGTGGCCTGTGACCTCAAAATCCAGAACTATCAAGACTCTACCGCAGTACGTCACTCTCCTGGAAGATAACTTTCAACTTAAACTATACGTAAGCTATTGAGTGTAGCAACCTGAGGACGTTTGTACGCAGCAGAGAACATTTTAAAGTTGTCGTACGTGGCGGCAACCATCAGTGCAAGTCATTTTGTGCTCACTAGAACGTTCTTTTTTTGGGAAGTAGGCTTGTGACAATATTGCTCCGGTTACTAATATTATTTTTATATTACATTAGTAATATTAATATACTACTAATATTGCTCCGGTTACTCATATCAGGCGGTAGAGGGTAAAACGAGCACTTGTAACCTCCTGACATCATCTCTGACGTCACCGTCAGCTGGGTACCTCACGTCTGACGTCACCGTCAGCTGGGTACCTCACGTCTGACGTCACCGTCAGCTGGGTACCTCACGTCTGACGTCACCGTCAGCTGGGTACCGTACGTCTGACGTCACCATCAGCTGACCGCACGTCTGACGTCACCGTCAGCTAGGTACCGCACGTCTGACGTCACCGTCAGCTGGGTACCGCACGTTTGACGTCACCGTCAGCTGGGTACCGCACGTCTGACGTCGACGATGAATGATAATAAATGAATATGAATGAATGAGAGGCATGCATAGTGAAGAATAATAGCCCCGAGAACGTTTTTAAAATTCAGACTTTCCGTTATTAGTTTTGTTGAGGTTCGTTCAACATCGGTGTGATTAACATTAGGGAACTCTTCAGTAAATTGAAAACATTTTTTTTTCATAAATTCCATAAGTAAGGAACACCGGAAACCATCGTAAAATATAATTTACTCTGAATTATGTAAAAATAATTAATAATAAGCGAAGACATTAGAGCCATAATTAGTTTTCGAATGAAACATCAGTAATTGTAATTCATGCAAACAATAAAAAATATGTATATAAATAATGTTAGAGACGAAATGTATTTAAAGTTCATATTAAGAAAATTTTTTGTGCATCATCGACTAATATATACACTAGTCATCCCTGAAAATGCGCCATGTCATCAGTATTCATTTACCTATGTCGACGCACCTTCTTACAGGTAGTTATAAAAATGTGCACCCCTATTAACTTGAATAAATTTTGATGGCCGAAAGGCCCATGGAGCTTAAGCGGAAAGTTTGGGAGATTGTAAGCTGGCGAGTGCTACTGTGCCAGTCGCAGTTCAGTAAACTGCTCCTCACTGCCAGCAAATTAAATATTCTCTGAAATCTGCGCGTATGCGGCAACCTCTTGAGAAGAATAGAGGAGTAAAGGCAGGTAAATGACCGTTCCATGTGTAAGTTAGTGTCATTGTTAGTAAGTTAGTGTTCCATGTGTAGGTGTTGTCATTTGGTGTGTAAGTTAAAGAATAGCTTCTCCTTCAATAAACATTTTATAATTTCTTTCCTGTAAATGGAATTATCAAATTCAAGTTATTGTCGAGTAGGGGAATAAAATGCATTCTCATTTCGCCGATAAAATACTGAAGATATAGAGAGGAGGAGTGAATGGGAGTTCTATGTGTTAATATAAAGAGGTTTTTCTTCAATGAATATTTCTGAGCTTTTATTCAAACAACGGGGTTTTCTAATTAAATATATATAATCAATCCCATGCAATGTCTGAACTCGAATGAAAATGCCTGTCAAACTATACCAATATCAATCAAATCTAGTTATAATATATTAGTTTTGTATAATAATAATAGTTTGGTGTAATAATATAATACCAAAATGTCAATCGAACTCGTATAAAAATGCATGCCGAACTATACCAAAATATGTGCGTGCGGTGCCACTAAGAATTTAGTAGACAGGAAGAGACTATAAAGCGCTACGAGCTTAAATGTTTTGGTTGAAGGTCTTTCCAAAGCTTCATTAAAAAAGCTACTTTGTACGTGATGAAGATCAAGTCGGTTTCTTTGCGTTTTTGGACGTTCACCAGCGCGTGCGTGTCATTACCACATAAACAAATTTTCCTGCCTTCTTTTGTCACATTTTAGGTGCAGCGTATTCTTATAGGTGCGGTTCTTATAGGTCTTATCTAATAGGTTCTTATATATTCTTTTTAGGTGCATATTCTTATATTATATATTAAACTGGTCCAATAATATACAGATGTCAACTGATGGTAATTATATTGCAGTCATGCGTAGCGCAACCTAATAGCCCGGTTCCAAAATTCTGCAGCCGCGTCTAAAATTATTTACAAGCTTATGGTGAACAAAACATTAAGTGAATTGTGAATTTATGTTCATATAATTCAAATTTACCAATCATTCTCCCTGGAGAACGAAGTCACGGATCTTATTTAGAATAAACACCCTAGACATAACTGAGTAAATCTACAAGAATTTATTTGCATCCCTAACAAGGTTAAATGAATTATAAATAAAAGCAAATTGGGGCTATTATAAAATTTTTTTAAGAATTACAATTCCATTTCAAAAAATACATATCGTTTTATTAACAAGGATATACTAAGGTGCTTATTTCTAGTAATATCCGAAGTCTCTTACATATATGCATTATTTAAAAAATCCCTTCACTGTTTTTGATGTCTGTAAAATTGTTAGCCATTATCACTTCTTTATTGAGACAATATATTTATTACGTATACGAGTGATTGGGATACGCTAATTAAAAACGAAAATTTAGTTTAACATTTCATCGTCCTATGGCTCCATAGTCATATTAAAATCATCTACCGCTGTTTGAAAAAGGAAGTCATCTAATTAAATAAAAAAATGCCCACACCCTAGGTTTATAGAATTTATTAATAAGCGTAAATTGAGAAGCATATATAGAAGCTACTGTTGAAATAAGGACTAGCAACTTGTCGTCCTAGAATCTCTATCTTGATAGGTTAAATATTTTTCGAGGCGTATAAAATAACAGCATCTCAATATAACATTTACTTACACACGGATAAGACATAAGTAAAACAAGTGCATGGCCACGAAATGTCAATGTTCTTCAATCCTCCTTCTTACGAATCGATGATTATCACAAAATAGACAAGTTCGTCCTGATAAATTAAAACAGAAAATCATATTCAGGGAAACTAACTTAAACAGCAACCAGTACGTGAGGCAGCCTAACATATGATTAATGTCAGTTTCGCGCACCGGTGCCACTACATATTTTGTTTTATATCGTAATCGGTAATACCAATTTAAAACTGGTCGATTATAAAATACTGAGCGTGCAAGACGGTTAGGAGAACCTGCTTGAGTTATGAATGAGCCAATTCGTGACAGTTTCTGTAACCGTACAGCATAAGGCCTCATCATTGTACATGGACAACGTCACCGTAAACTATCCTCGTAATGTGTCCTCAGTGGCCTGTGGCCTCAAAACCCAGAACTATCAAGCCTCTAACGCAGTACGTCACTCTCCGGGAACATAACTTTTAACTTAAATTATACGTAAACTATTGAGTGTAGTAACCTGAAGACGTTAGTACGCAATAGAGAACATTTTAAAGTTGTCGTACGTGGCGGCAACCATCAGTGCAAGTCATTTTGTGCTCACTAGAACCTATCCTTTTTGGGTAGTAGGCGCGTGACAATATTGCTCCGGTTACTAATATTATTAATATTACTGATATTATTCTATAATATTAGTAATAATATTATACTGCTAATATTGCTCCGGTTACTCATGTCAACCGGTAGAGGCGGTCACCGTCAGCTGGGTACCGCACGTCTGACGTCACCGTCAGCTGGGTACCGCACGTTGAGATGAAGGCTGGGGTGAGGGCGGAAATGGCCAGGTCGATAATGCCCTGAAGGTGCTTGGAGGGTTGGTGGCCCTCCTTGCGGAAAAACTCTGTGGCGTACTTCGCCATGCCTGAAATCGTACCTCGCTCGCCAGACCAATAATTATTTACAAGCACTCTGAATTGAACACATGCAGAGTCTATAAAAGTTATCGATTAAAGTGATTTTTTAATTATAATACTGACGAATTGCGTTAATAGTTCAGAACTGCGAAGTTTTCCATGCACTACCGGCATGCATCTTCGGCAAACATGGCATCCTTTCATTGTTTAATAGTTCCATAGGTCCATTATAATCTTATTAAAGTATTGTGCAGCTGTGACGCTATCGTGGATGCCTGGGTTGCCCGAAGGCAGCGTGTTTTGTTGGTGACGCGTTCGTGCTGCGAGTGTAACGCAGGTGAAGTCATGTGATACATGAAACTGGTAAACTGGTCCAATAATATACAAATGTCAACTGATGGAATTTTGTACCATAATAACAAATGCTCTAGGATTTTTTCTCTGTGAAATTTTTTTTCTCTAATAAAAATTTTTTTTTGCTCAAGGATTTTTTTCTCTAGGAAAAGATTTTTTCCTAGGATTTTTTTTAATGTAGGACAATTTTTTTTGTTCCAGTAAAATTTTTGTATGTGCTCTAAGAAAATTTTCTCCAGCCGAACCGTGTTAAGTGCGTTCAATTTTAATGAACATCTAGAAATACTCTATATTTTTATTTAGCACATTTCCCTCTCTAGAAACATATTAATAAACTCTGCTTGCCTCTGGCATTACCGCCTAAGATGCTGTTTTGGTCATAATCAATTTTTTAATTAATTATAATTAGTTAAGCCTTTCAATATGATTTATTTCATCATTTTTACCGCCAGTCTCAAGTCAGTGGCTTTAATTTGTCAATTAAAAGACTATTTCAACTGCTGGTTTTTAATCCCAAAGCTGGCTTAAGGCCCATAATTCTGGTGACATGGACAAAGTTAGCATAAACTCTCCTCACCATGTGTCCTCAATGGCCAGTGGCCTCAAAATCTAGAACTATTAATAAACGTGCGCTTGTAACCTCCTGACATCATTTCTGACCTCACCGTCAGCTGGGTACCGCACGTCTGACGTCACCGTCAGCTGGGAACCGCACGTCTGACGTCACCGTCAGCTGGGTACCTCACGTCTGACGTCGACGATGAATGGCAATAAATGAATATAAATGAATGAGAGGTTTACACTGTGAACAATTACAGCATCGAGAACATTTTTCAAATTTAGACTTTCCTTTATTAGTTTTGTTAAAGTTCTGGCCTCGTCGGTGTGATTAACATTGGGAAACAATTCAGTAAAAGTTAAACCAAATTTATTTTTATAAATTCCAGGAATAAGGAAACGAGGTCACCATCGTAAAGTATAATTTACTCTAAATTATGTACAAAATAATTCAGAATAAACGAAGATTTGGGAGTCAAAATTTATTTTGTAATGAAACATCATTGTTTACAATATATGTCGACAATAAAAAATAATATATTTCATGTTAGAGACGGAATGTGTTCAGAGTGGGACAATTCCTGTGCATCATCGACTCATGTCTACATTAGTCATGCCTGAAAAGCTCTATGTCATCAGTATCCATGGACCGGTCAAGTCCAATTACACCACCTACACCCGAAAAGTAAATCACCATTTAACTATTTTTGGAGGCTGAAAAGCCACTAGAATACAGACGATAAAATTAAAAGGTTGCGAAACTTGTATATGCAACTGTCACGGTCGAAGCTCAGCCAACTGCTTTTCATTGCCAGCAAATTGTTAATTCGTTGAAATCTGCGCGTATGCGACAACCTCTTGAGAAGAATAGAGGAGTAAAGGCAGCTAAATGACCGTTCCATGTGTATGTTTGAATAGATCTTCCTACGGTAAACATTTTATAATTTTATTCCTATAAGTGGAATTATCAAATTTAAGTTATGGTCGCGTTGTGAATTAAATGCATCCTCTTAATATAACATAACATAGTGATGTCGGCGCTGAAGAGTAGGCCTGATGTGGCCTGTCGCCGATTCTTACTTTTCGTGAATTGTTCACAGAAGATCTAAAATCGTGTCATTTGAAGTGATATTTTCATGACTGATGATGGTTTGAATTAGCTACTTGACTTCCACCGAGTTCGATATGGTGCTAGGCATTTCAAGTCTGACCATATATTTCTCCATAGCTTTATCTAGTCTGTTCTTGAACGCGTTCATACTTGGAGCGTCAACGATGTAATCAGGGAGGCTGTTCCGCATGTCGGTGACTCGAAGCGAGAAGAAATGTTGTCGCGTGGAGAAGTTGCAGCGCAGTATTTTTAGTTTATAGCCGTGGCCCCTGGTGTTGGCTCTTGTTTCAAATTTTAGTAATCCTTCGGGGACCTTGGATAAACCATGAGTATACTTGTATACTTCAATGAGGTCCCAACACAGAGATCGATAACTGAGGCTTGGAAGCTTCATAATCTTTAATCACTCTTCATAAGACTTGCCCTTCAAACCTGGAATTATCCTTGTTGCACGTCTTTGAACATTCTCTATTAAATTTTTGTTCTTTTCAAATCTCGGTGACCACACAACGTTTCCAAACTCGAGATTCGGGCGTACGACAGCAAAAAACAACTGCTTCATCGCCCCTGCATCTAGGAACTCGTAGGAGCGTCCAAGAAGTGCGATTAGTCCAAGAAGTTCGAAGGATTTATTAATGCGTAAAAAAATTCAACTCTTCGTCGACATAAACTCCAATATCTTTTTCCACTCTAGACTTTTCAATCGTTACTCTCTCGTTGCAACCATGTCTTCTCGCACTGTAATCTTGCTGTTAATTGTTCTTCCCGAGGTGAAGTACTCTACACTTCTCAGCATTAAACCGCAGCTGCCACGTATCAGCCCAGTTAACTAAACTGTCAAGATCATCTTGCAATTGGGCTTTGTTTGACACATCCATCACTGTTTTATAAACTTTTGTGTTGTCGGCATACATGGAGGGCAAGCTGGACACAGCTTCTGGCAGATCATTTATAAAAGCAACGAACAAAATAGGCCCAGGAACGCTTCCTTGTAGCCCGCCACTGCGCACTGATGCCCAGTCAGGCACGGTTCCATTAATGCTGACACGTTGTCGTCTACCTACTAGAAAGTCTCTGATGCATTGGAGTACGTTTCCCTCAATTCCCAATGACTTCACTTTACGCAACAGCCGGTCATGCGGAACGCTGTCAAATGCTCTGGCAATTTCGAGGTACAAATGTACAATGCATCCACTGGCTCCCTTGCGTCCAGCAGGCAAGTCCAATCGTTCAATGTAGATGATAAGTTAGTGGTGCAGAATCTACCGGCAATGAAAATATGTTGATAATCTTATAGGAGATAGTGAACAGTCAAGTGATCTATTATCCTATCCCTCACAACCGATTCCATTACCTTACAAACAACACTTACTGACAGGGCGATAGTTACCGGGGCTGCTTTTGTCACCTTTTTTGAACAATGGTGTTACTTAAGCTTCTTTCCAGTCAGACGGCAAAGTTCCTTCGTTCAAGGTTTTTTGAAAGAATACTGTCAACGGGCCGGCCAGAACGGTTGCTAATTCTTTGAGCAATCTGGGATGGAAGCCGTCTGGTCCACATGGCTTGTTGGGATTTAGAGCTTCTAGGCGCATGAGAACCTCTTCTCCGCTATGTATATTTCGAGGCGTATAAATAACAGCATCTCAATATAACATTTTCGTACACACAGATATTACCTAAGTAAAAACAAGTGTATGACCACGAAATATCAATACAATTTACTCATCTTTACACCGAATCGATGATCATCACAAAATTGACGAGTTTACCCTAATGAATCAAATTAGAAAACCAATAAGACAGAAAACTGACTTAAAGACCAACCCTTACGCGAGGCAGCTCAACATCTGCGCAATGTCAGTTTTCGTGCACCGGTGCCACTACATGTTATGTTCTATATCGTATTACCAATTTACCGTCAGCTAGGTACCTCACGTCTGATGTCGACGATGAATGGAAATAAATGAATATAAATGAATGAGAAGCTTTCACTGTGAAGAATAATAGCCTCGGCAACATTGTTCAAATTTAGACTTTCCGTTATTAGTTTTGTTAAGGTTCGGGCCACATCGGTGAGATAAATAACATGAGGGAACTTCTCTGTAAAGTGTAACAAAATTGTTTATAAATTCCACGAATAAGAATACAGTAGACTATCGTAAAATCCAATTTGCTCTGAATTACGTATGAATAATTAAAATTTAACGAAGATTTGAGAGAAGGTTCGTTCCACATCGGTGTGATTAACATTAGGGAACTGCTCAGTAAATTGACACCAATTTTTTCATAAATTCCATAAATAAAGAACACTGGCGACCATCGCAAAGTATTATTTACTCTGAATTATGTAAGAATTATTCAAAATAAACGAAGACATTAGAGCCATAATTAGTTTTCAAATGAAACATCAGTAGTTGAAATACATGCAAACAATAAAAAAATAAATATTCAATGTTAGAGAAGAAATGTGTTCACAGTTAAAAGTGGGGAAATTTTCTATGCAACATCGATTCGTATCTACATCAGTCATACCTCAAATTGCGCAACGTTATCAGTATATATGGACATATGTTGGCTCACTTCATAAGTTAGAGATTAGTACTAAATCTTGATTGATATGTTAAAGCTGTGAAGCCAGTAAAACTGTAGAGTTTAAGGTTGATAGATCGCATTACTTGCGAGTTCTACTGTGTGGGTCGCAGCTCAGTCAACTGCTTTTCATTGCCAGCAAATTGTTATTTCGTTGCAATCTGCGCGTGTGCAGCAAACTCTAAAGAATAGAGGAGTAAAGGCAGGTAAATGAGAATTCCATGTGTAAGTTTGAAATGGTATTCCTCCAATAAAAATTTTGTAATTTCATTCCTATAAATGGAATTATCAAATAGAAGTCATTCGGCAACGCCAGGCTAACCTACTATATTATAATTTGTAATAAAGCAAATTCTCTTGCCACCGATCGAACTCGTATATAGTAAATAATGAGGCCGGAGAAAGGAGTTCTATGAGTTAGTATAAAGAATTTTTTTTTATTTACATTTTTGAAATTTTGTCCAACAACGGGGTTATCTAATTAAAGATATATAATCAATCCCAAGCAACGTCTGAACTCGTATGAAAATGCCTGCTAAACTATACCAATATCAATCAAAATATAGTTATAATAAATTTGTTTTGCAAAATGGTAATAGTTTGGTATAGTAATATAATACCAAAATGTCAATCGAACTCGTTCGAAAATGCCTGCCGAACTATACCAAAATATTTGCGTGTGGCCATCATGCGTGACATGAACAAGAACAGCAAGATTACAGTATGAGAAGACACGGTTGCAACGTCAGAGTGATGATGTTGAAGTCGACAATTGAAAAAGACTTAGGAGGTAATGTCGACAATGAGTTGAAAAATTCTAAGCATATTGAAGCTCAAGTTAATGAAGCCAATGAACGACTTGGACTGATTTCACAGAGTAAAAATCCTAGAGCATTTATTATTATGGTACAAAAATTCCATCAGTTGACATCTGTATATTATTGGACCAGTTTACCAGTTTCATGTATCACATGACATCACCTGCGTTACACTCGCAGCACGAACGCGTCACCTACAAAACACGCTGCCTTCGGGCAACCCAGGCATCCACGATAGCGTCACAGCTGCAAAATACTTTAAGAAGATTATAATGGAGTTATGGATCAATTAACACGTTGACTCCGAAGTAGTACATATGCGCACCACGAATTGTATTTCTCCAGGACGTAGTGGTACATAATTCAGGTTGCCTAAAATTGGCCAAATCCGAGAACAAAAAAGGCCAAAAAGGCCGATAACTCAAAATATACTAGTTTATTTGCAGGCTCCACTATAAAAATTCCATTTATTTTCTTTTTGCAGTATTTAAAATTTAATTTGGAAGTACCCCTATAATAAGTTTTAGCCGGTCAACGCAATTGAGAAAAACTAAATCACGGAATATGTCCGAAAAAAAATGACCGTTTGGCAACCCTGTGTAAAAAAAGTCAAAAAAATTAAATAATAGTACAAGGTGAAGCAATCGTAGTCAACGTGTTAAACAATGAAAGGATGCCATGTTTCCCAAAATGCATGCCCGTAGTGCATGGAAAACTTCGCAGTCCTGAACTTCCAATGCAATTCGTCAGTATTATAAGTAAGAAATCACTTTAATCGATAACTTTTATAGACTCTGATGATTTTCGATTCAAAGTGCTTTTAAATAATTGTTGGTACGATTTCATATAATCGACGGTGCAAAAACGTCGCAAAGATTTAATTTAATCTTATTTTCTATGGTAGCTCTGACTCGCTCTATATACATATTTTTTTCATATCAATTCATGCACATAATACAAATTTCGTACACAACTCAATTTTCTTCTTGGGATTCCTATATATAAAGTTATTCGTGCTCTCGAATGTCGTGCCCTCGAATGTCGTGCCCTCGAATGTCGTGCCCTTGAATGTCGTGCTCTCGAATGTCGTGCCCTCGAATGTCGTGCCCTCGAATGTCGTGCCCTTGAATGTCGTGCTCTCGAATGTCGTGCCCTCATATGTGGTGCCCTTAAAGTCATTCGTGCCCTCGTGTCCTTATTTCACTGACATACACTTCTCAGATTGTAATCATTCTCCCGATCATCACAGATCTGCCGCCATGTTTTACGGTTGGGAGGAGGCAGTCGGGATTAAATGACAGCTACACAAGTGCTTCTTGAAGCCATTACGTTCCTCATAAACTAATACATTAACCCCATCACGCATACAAAAATTCAGAGTTCGTTTTTTCCGTTATCCAAACTTTTGCAATAGCGGTCATACCGATCCTACTTATGTCTGGCACTTATTAATCAAGTGTTTTCACGTATTCAGGAACATTTGTACAGTGGGGGAAATAAATATTCGTACACTTGAAAAATCGTATTTTAATGTATGTAAGTACACAAACTGAACAGGAGAAGTGATTTATATTATGTATAGAGGCGCATTGTATTCAAAAATAGCATCAATAGAAATTAAATCTCAATGCAACAAAAATTAATGCAACATGTACAGTCTTGAACTTTTATAAAATGATCATTTTATATCATTATTTACAAATAAATGGTATTTATATGTCATTATTTAGGTTAATTGCAAAGTGTTTGCACTCGTTTGAAAGCTACAAACAAGACGCGTTTAACAAAGCTACTATACCATGGATGTTCATGCAATAGTTTTTGCGTAATGCAGTTGTAAAGTTATGTAAAATGAATATTTTATATATATGTATTTATATATAAAAAGTCCCATTTATAGCCTATTATTCACGTCAAATTGAACATAAATAGGTCTAAAGACGTGTGCTGGTACCTTGAATGCAAATAATTGGCAATGGGAAAGCTTGGGCTACAATATCAAGACTTTTTGGGCATATTCTTCTGTTTTCAATGAATTTTACTTTATTTGGCTCCCCTGAACAATTTAAAAATCCACAAAAAACGCCATCTTAAAAAAATTATAACTCCAACAGTTTTCAAGCTAACGGCAATGAGAGACATACCATTCGATTTGCAAAAACAATACCTAGCGACTCTAGAAGCCTTTTTTTTTAATATGTGCATGGTTTGACTTATATAGGAGAAGGGGGAGGAAGGTGGGGGTAAAAATGTGAAAAAATGGGAAGAACGCGAAAAAAACGATGAGGAAAATAAAAAATCGTGGCTATACAGTCGCTAGATATTGTTGTTACAAATCGAATGATATGTGTCTCGACATTTTAGCATGTGATTTGCAAAAGTTATAAACTTTTTTAGAGTACCCCTTATTTGCCGTTTTCTATTAATTCCACATTTTCTTTCATTTTTTTAAATTTACATGAACAAAAAGGTCTTAGATTTCTGTTTTACATATGTGTACCAAGTTTCAAAACGATCCGTCTGTAAACAAAAAAGTTTTGTTGGAGAGTAGCCGGTCCCCTTAGGTAAAATCTAAAGGCTTTATCTATAAATGTAGCGGTAGCGCTGTAGCGTCAAAACCTCGTATCGCTACTTAAATATGTAGCGGGCGCTACCGCTACCACTACATTGCCTTAAATGTAGAGCCGCTACCGCTACCGCTACTGAAAATGTAGCGGCCGCTAGTAGCGGCCGCTACATGTAGCGCGCTACTGCCCACCTCTGTCTATAAACCCAGGGCGAGGATCTTTTCTTGATTTAATTGGACGACTTCCTATTTCCATCAGCGGTAGATTTTGCTATGACAGAATCAATAGGACCATGAAATGTTAAACTAAATTTCCGTTTTTTATTAACGTAATCAAATCACTCGTACGCGTGATAAATATATAGTCTCTATAAAGAAGTGATAATGGCTAACTATTTCACAGACATTGATAATCTATGCCAGACAGTGAAGGGATTTTGTAGCGTAGTGGAAAAAATCAATGAAACCGATTAATAGTGACAACTTGATACCACTGTACAATTATAGTCAATATAGATTATAGACTATATTATACAATATAGCCTACAATTATAAGCAAGCCTATTAGAATGGATACAAATTATCCTGAAGCATCTTCAGTGGACATGGAAAACGAAAAATACAAAAAACACAATCGGTTTAATTAAGCAGAATATTTTATTAATTTAAACCAAATATGCATTTAAACACACCTACATAATCAGGTTTCTAATCAACATTAAAAACCAGCAGTTGAAAGTCTTTAAATTGACAAATTCAAGTCACCGACTTGAGGCTGGCGATAAAAATGATGAAATTAATTATATTGAAATGCTTAATTAATTATAATTTATCAAAACAATCAAGACCGAGATAACAACATCCAGGGCGGTAATGTCAGAGGCAATTGTAACAAGCAGAGTTTATTAATATATTTCCAGAGAGGGAAATGTTCTTTATAAAAAATATAGAGAATTTCCAAATGGTCAATAAAATGGATCGCACTTAACACGGTTCAGCAAGAGAAAATTTTCCTGGAGCACAAACAAAACTTTTACTAGAGCAAAAAAATTGTCCTACAGTGAAAAAATCCTAGGAAAAAATCTTTTCCCAGAGAAAAAAGAATCCCAGAGCAAAAAACTTTTTCCCTGAGCAAAAAAATTTCATAGAGAAAATCCTAGAGCAATTATTATTATGGTACAAAAATTGACATCTGTCAGTTGACATCTGTTGACAAAAATTGACATCTGTCAGTTGACATCTGTATATTGTTGGACCAGTTTACCAGTTTCACGTATCACATGACTTCACCTGCGTTACACCGTATTGCGTCCTCTGTGGCCTGTGGCCTCAAATTAAAGAACTATTAAACATGCGCTTGTAACCTCTTGACATCATCTCTGACGTCACCGTCAGCTGGGTACCTCACGTCCGACGACGACGATGAACGTTAATAAATGAATAAAAATGAATGAGAGGCTTGCATAGTGATGAGTAACAGCCTCGAGAATATTCTTCAAATTTAGACTTTCCGTTATTAGTTTTGTTAATGTTCGGGCCACATCGGTGTGATTAACATTTTGGAACAATTCAGTAAAGTGTAATAATTTTCATAAATTCATAAATAAGGAACCCTGGAGACCATCGTAAAATATAATTTACTCTGAATTATGTAAAAATTATTTAAAATAAACGAAAACATAAGAGCCATAGTTAGATGTCGAATGAAACATCAATAGTTTAAATACATACTCACAATAAAAGTATACATATTTGATGTTAGAGACGATATGTATTCAAAGTTCAGAGTGGGAAAATTTTCTGCGCATTATCGACTCGTATCTACATTAGTCATACCTAAAACATCGCCTTGTTATCAGTATCCATGTACCTATGTCGACTTGCACGTCCTTTCGGTGTAATAAAGAAAAGCGAATTATCGTCGATATTTTTGGTGGTCGCAAGGCTCATAGAGGAGAAGTTTGAAAGAGTGCATAATGCATGTGTGCTTCTGTACCGGAGGCAGCTCAGTCAACTGCTTTTCATTGCCAGCAAATTTTTAACTCGTTGAAATCTGCGCGTATGCGACAACCTCTTGAGAATAAAAGGGGAGTGAAGGCAGGTGAATGAGAGTTTCATATGTAAGTTTTAATAGGTCTTCCTTCAATAAACATTTTATAATTTAAATTATAGAATGTTTATTGACGGAAGATCTATTCAATCTTCACATGAAACTCTCATATACCTGCCTTTACTCCTCTAATCTTCTCAAGAGGTTGTCGCATACGCGCAGATTTCAACGAGTTAACAATTTGCTGGCAATGAAAAGCAGTTGGCTGAGCTGCGACCGGCACAGTCGCACTCGCAAATGTTCAAGTGTGTGTTCAAGAATGTGTTCAAGAAAACGTACTGCACGTACTGCACGCAAATGTGTTCAAGAAAACGTACTGCACGCGTGTTGTTGTACATATTCGCAAATCGCATACGTGTTAACAGAAACGAAATGTCCGCGTTAGATCGCGTATTGAAGATAGCCCTGTTCACGCACTGTCTCTTATACACATCTAGATGTGTATAAGAGACAGCCTCCTCCCCCGAAGCCACCGCCTTTACTGGGGCGCCGCCGAGCAGACCCCGGCAACTAACAACAACAACGACGACCTATCCCCTCCCCCTCTCTCCAGACACTCCGGCGACCCGCCTCTCCTCTCCTACGTCTTCCACCATGCAGAGGCACCTTTGTGCGTGCGTGATAACCGGTGAAGAACATGTATGAAAATGTTGGTTTATTGTGAAATCTACCGAGCCTAGTTGGCATACGGTGACTGCAGATATCGAATTACTATCTCTTGGTAAATTGCATGGTATTCAATTACGAATGGCTGGCATGTGGTGCAAGATGACGAAAGATTTTAAAGCTGAAAAGTAGCACCTAATTGTTGTTAATGCCGGTATTTCGTACTTCTAAAAAATGTTCCAATGTCGATATCAAGTGATCTACATCATTTCTCGTTTGTTGAATGTCGTGTCTAGTGAACGTGATGGCTTATGCTGTATTCTTTGGTATTAGATTAATAATCGAGTGTGAATTTGACCATTAAATTTTTTTATTTATTTTATCAAATGTGTTCTTCTCAATTAACGCCTTAATTTATTGATCTTTTTTTATGACGATTTCTCGATTTGCAATTAATGTGTTGATATAAATACCAAATGCAAATCGGCCATAGCCTTTTCATATCTAGATTCAGAAATTAATTTGAAGCTGTTGAAACGTATTACTTTAACAGGTTGGACGGTTGAGGTAACGCTGAACTTACGTTGATGTTAGTTCTTGCATCGAAATATAATGATATAATTTTTACTACATCGGTTAATAGGGGTTTGAGAATTTTTTGGTTAAGGAAGGAGATAACCGATCATTTAATCTCGTTTATATGACTTATGATTGAGGACTACTGCATTAATTATTTTTATCCTATTTTTACGCTTTGCTCTGCCCTTTGCATTATTGATGTGTGTATATTCAGTGTCTTAACATGTTGCCGAATTTTTGTCAGAAATAGTTGTACCAGAATATAGAATAATGTACATAAATGTGTTATTGCTGATTATTACGAGTATGTATGATGCATAAAGCCAGTAGTATATCATACTCTAATCGGCGTTTCTGCCAATCCATCTTTTTTGCATAGGTTATGTAAATGTGTAAAAAAGTATAATATACGTTTAATTGTGTGGACAGAATTCTTTAGTTATCCCCGAAAGAAAATAAAGTAAGCCTGAAGAGAGCAGGTATAGGGCAGCGTATGGGGCGTGTCGGCTGTAAGTGAGCCGGAGCCGGGCAGGACTGATTCGTTGCAGCCGAGCGCCAGCGCTCAAATAAGGCCTTACGCAGAACGTTTTGAACCCCGTAATAAGCGGACATCCTTGCTGGATTCCTGCTTCCCTGATGCTTCTATCATGCTCTTGGTTCAGCGCCGGCCCAGCTCCTACACTGCTTCTAATTTTGACTGGGTTCCAAAGAACACTGTGCCTACTGTAAAGTTTGGTGGTGGCAACATCATGATCTGGGGCTGTTTCTCCGCAAAAGGTGTTGGTAGCATATCACTTATAGATGGTAGGATGAATGCTGCAAACTACCAGAGCATCCTGGAAAATAATTTGACGACTTCTGTTGAGAAACTAGAGCTACCTGGTGATTGGATTTTCCAGCAGGATAACGATCCTAAGCATACTGCAAGATCCACAAAGACATGGTTCGCTGATAGAAATGTACACGTTATGGAATGGCCAAGCCAGTCGCCGGACTTAAATCCGATTGAAAATTTGTATAAGGTGGTGTGCCAAGAAGAATGGTATAAAATACCAGTCAGCATCTGCAAATCATTGGTCGAGACGTATAGAAATAGACTGGTATCTGTTGAGCTGAATAAAGGGTATTCAACCAAGTATTAAATTAAAATAATGAGGATTTATTGTTTTGTACGAATACTTTTTTCACCCAAAAAGTGAACATGTTGCATTGTTTTTTGTTGCATTGAGATTTAATTTCTTTTGATAGTATTTTTGAATAAAATGCGTCTCTATACATAATTTAAATCACTTTTCCTGTTAAGTTTGTGTACTTACATACATTAAAATACGATTTTTCAAGTGTACGAATATTTATTTTCCCCCACTGTATATGCAAGAGACTTTGGTGATGTTAAGAATAAGCACCCTAGTATATACTTGTTAATAAAAGAGAATGCAATTTTTACATTGAAATTTAATTATAAAAAATTTTTTAAATGAACTTAATTTGATGGTAATATTAATTTAAAGATTACAACTAAGTTGTTGTACATTTACTCAGTAATGTCTAGGGTGTATATTCAAAATAAGATCCCAGACTGACTTCTCCAGTGAGAATGATTAGTAAATTTGATTTATAGGAGTTTAAATTCACAATTTACTTAATGTTTTGTTCGCCATAAAGCTTGTAAATAATTTTAGACGCGGCTGCACAATTTTGAAACCGGGCTATTAGGTTGCGCTACGCATGACTGCAATATAATTGCCATCAGTTGACATCTGTATATTATTGTACCAGTTTAATTTATAATATAAGAATATGCACCTAAAACGAATATATAAGAACCTGTAAGATAAGACCTATAAGAACCGCACCTATAAGAATACGCTGCATCTAAAATGTGACAAAAGAAGGCAGGAAAATTTGTTTATGTTGTAATGGCACGCACGCGCTGGTGAACGTCCAAAAACGCAGAGAAACTGACTTGAACTTCATCACGTACAAAGTAGTTTTTTAATGAAGCTTTGGAAAGACCTTCAACCAAACTATTTAAGCTCGTAGCGCTTTATAGTCTCTTCCTGTCTATTAAATTCTTAGTGGCACCGCACGCACATATTTTGGTATAGTTCGGCAGGCATTTTTATACGAGTTCGATTGACATTTTGGTATATTATTATACCAAACTATTATTATTATACCAAACAAATATATTATAATTATAATTTGATTGATATTGGTATAGTTTGGCTGGCATTTTCATATCGAATTCAGACGTTTTTATGATTGATTATACATCTTTAATTAGAAAACCACGTTGTTTCGAATAAAATTTCAAAAAAGTAAATCAAAGAAAAACCTCTTTCTACTAACTCATACAACTCACATTCTCTCTTCATTTCTCAGTATTTATTCTATACGCGATCGATCGGTGGCAAGAGAATGCATTTTATTACTAACTATAATATAGCGGGTTAGCCTGGCGTTGCTGAATAATTTCTATTTGATAATTCCATTTATAGGAATGAAATTATAAAATGTTTATTGAAGGAAGACCGATTTTAACCTACTCACGGAACGGTCATTTACCTGCCTTTATTCCTCTACTATTCTTCTCAAGAGGTTGTCGGATAAGCGCAGATTTCAACGAATTAACAATTTGCCGGCAATGAAAAGCAGTTGGCTGAGCTGCGACCGGCACAGTCGCAAAGGCAACTAATTCAATCTATGGGAGCGCAGCCCTACACCACAAATTTAGCTCGTAAACAAGCCCTAGCGCCAACGCCTACCCTATAATGCAATAACTAAACTCAGCTCACACCCAAGAAGCTGTAGGTATCTGAGTCATCTCCCCACACCAACTTTAAGCAACACCTACCTCACTCCACAGCCTGCTGAATCAAATAGTCAATTATCAACAGGTCCTACTCCACAGAATTTTACCCCATATTATCACTTCTTACACACGCCGTAAGCCTTACTGGCCGCAGACCACGCCGGATCACCGTAAACCTGCTCTGCTATTTGCAGGACTGGCGTAATCCCGCTTCACTCCACGTACGGGCAGAAGCGCAAACCACCGTCCCTATAACGCCATGCCCCGGCTCTCCCCCTTCGCAGCCATAAGGCTTTCTTCAATTGCTGATCAGTTGTGCGCCAGGATAGGTTAGGTTAGGTTTGGTTAGGTTAGGTTAGGTCCCTCCATCGCGCCAGGCGCATTACTGATCGGGCAACGAGAAAAGCCTTCTGCTGGCTGCGAAGGGGGAGAGCCGGGGCATGGCGTTATAGGGACGGCGGTTTGCGCTTTAGCCTGTGGAGTAGGGCGCGATGAAGCAGTGGCTGTGACGTAACGGCGCTGTTATGTCAGGCGCTTATTGTCAAAAGCCGCGAATACGCCAGGCTGTGTTTAATACAAGCACGCAACAGTTTGGCTATTTGCCCACGGCTGTTGCTTCGGTGGCTTGATGTTATCTGCATGGCTGACTGATTCATATCCAGGAAAGGAAATGACGCCTATGGCTTTAGGCGCTTAATCACACAGGCTAATATGCCCTCTAGCGTGATTACGAGCGGAAAGGAATAAATATTGAATTGTGGGCAAGGGCTATGTAGCGGTCTATACTGTGTCCCCAATCTATCAACCTTCTCGCTCCTGGTTTAATGGCCTTTCGGCCTCCAAAAATAGATTTAACGCCATCGTCAGATTATTCTGCTATACTGTAGATCAACAATATGCGGTGACATAGGTCCATGGATACTGATGACTTGGCGCAATATTTAGTATGACTTATGTAGATACGAGTCGATGATGCACAGAAAATTGTCTCACTTTGAACACATTTCGTTTTCAACATGGAATATATATATTTTTATTGTCGACATTTTCAATCATATATGTCGACATACATGTATAACTACTGATGTTTCAATCTATAATTAATTATCGCTCTCTGGTCTTCGTTTATTCTGAAATATTTTTACACAATTCACAATTCCTACAATCCATTTTACGTGGATTTCCAGTTTTCTTTTTACTTGGAATTTATAAAATTTGTTTCACTACACTTAACATTTCCCTTATGTTAATCACACCGATGGAGCCCAAAACTAATAACGAAAAGTCTAAATTTGAAAAATGTGCTCGAGGCTGTTATTCTTCACAGTGCAAGCCTCTCATCATTCTTAAAAATAGCGTCTCACAAGGAAATATCTTTTGTGTGGCGCGATAACACGCCTTCTTCGTCCAAAAAAGAGCCCTTCAGCGTTCACAGGAGGGGCGGCGTCGGAGCCACGCCATCATGCGTGACATGAACAAGAACAGCAAGATTACAGTATGAGAAGACACGGTTGCAACGACAGAGTGATGATGTTGAAGTCGACCATTGAAAAAGACTTAGGAGTTAATGTCGACAGTGAGTTGAAATATTCTAAGCATATTGAAGCTCAAGTTAATAAAGCCAATAAACGACTTGGACTGATCAGACGCTCCTACGAGTACATAGATGCTGAAGCAATGAAGCTGTTGTTTGTCGCCGTCGTGCGTCCGAACCTAGAGTTTGGAAACGTCGTGTGGTCACCAAAATTAGAACAGGACAAAAATTTAGTCGACAGTGTTCAAAGACGTGCAACAAGGATAATTCTGGGATTAAAAGGCAAGCCTTATGAAGAAAGATTGAAAATTATGAAGCTTCCAAGCTTCCGTTGTCGACGTCTGCGTGGTGACCTCATTGATGTATACAAGTATTCTCATGGTTTATACAATCTCCCAGAAGTATTACTAGAATTTGAAACAAATACCAACCTCAGGGGCCACAGCTATAAACTAAAAAATGCGTTGCAACTCATCCACGCGACAACATTTCTTCTCGCTTCGTGTCACCGACATGTGGAACAGCCTCCCTGATAGCATCGTTGACGCTCCAAGTATGAACGCCTTCAAGAACAGACTAGATAAAGCTATGCAGGAGCATATGTTCAGTCTTAAAATGCCTAGCACCTTACAAACCTTGCAATAAGTCCACCAGCTATCTCAATCAATTCGTCAGTTATGGAAAGCTCGGGTTCAAAAGGCCGGATCCCTTGTGAATCAAGTCACGAAAAGTCTAAGAATCGGCAACAGGCCATGTGCCTATTTGTTCAGTGCCGGCACTTCTATTCTATTCTTCTATTCTATTAAATTCTTAGTGGCACCGCACGCACATATTTTGGTATAGTTCGGCAGGTATTTTCATATGAGTTTGATTGACATTTTAGTATTATATTATTACACCAAACTATTATTATCATACTAAACAAATTTCTTATAACTATATTTTGATTGATATTGGAATAGTTTGGAAAACATTTTCCTACGAGTTCAGACGTTGCTTAGGATCGATTAAATATCTTTAATTAGATAACCCCGCTGTTGGACAAAATTTCAAAAATGTAAATAAAAAACTCTTTATATCAACTCATAGAACTCCTTTTTCCATCCCCAGTATTTGCTATATACATTATACGAGTTCGATCGGTGGCAAGAGAATTCGTTTTATTACAAACTATAATATAGTAGGTTAGCCTGGCGTTGCCGAATGACTTCTAGTTGATAACTCCATTTATAGGAATGAAATTATAAAATGTTTATTGAAGGAATACCATTTCAAGCTTACACATGGAACTCTCATTTACCTGCCTTTACTCCTCTATTCTTCTCAAGAGTTTGCCGCATACGCGCAAATTTCAACGAATTAACAATTTGTTAGCAATGAAAAGCAGTTGACTGAGCTGCGTCACAAACAGTAGCACACGCAAGTAATTCAATCTTTCAACACTCTCGCTCAAGTTCCACGGGCCTTTCGGCCTCCAAAATTATTTTCAACTTTATTCATTGCAGGAGCAGCGGACACTTAAAGATTAAGTGCGCCGACATAGGTTCATGTATACTGATGACGTGGCGTAATTAAAGATATGATTAATGTAGACACGAGTCGATGTTGCACAGAAAATTTCTCCACTTTGAACTTTGAACACATTTCGTCTTTAATATAAAATATATATGTTTTTATTGTTGACATGTATTTCAACTACTGATGTTTCATTCGAAAACTAATTATAGCTCTCAAGTCTTCGTTTATTTTGAATTATTTTTACATACTTCAGAGTAAACTATATTTTGCGAGGGTCTGAAGAAGAGGGTTGGTTTTCTCTACTACTTTTTCAAATTTCACAGCAGCATTGTTAGAATAAACATGACATGAACACAATGGAATAACGAGATCAAAAGAATTAAGGAAATGCACTTGGTGATACAGTGATGACAGTTACACTGAATTATTTTATTGCATTATATGAATTGAATTCTAGTGAAGAACTTATCATCTTACCCCTTAGCAGATGTTTACCCCACGACGTCGTCCAAAAAATGACGCTAACTCGCGATTGGCTAATGTTTACTCTCTGGCGCGGTCTAGAAGAATTCACAATATTTGATTGTATGCAATTTGAAAATAGAAATAATTTCCTCGCTTACTGAATTCTAATTATTCATAAATTACGCGAGTGCTATTCGTGTACGAGAATTGACAAGATTTAATGACCGAATATTTTATAATTATTTAATAGTGAAATGATGCAATGCGAAATAAGCAATCGCGTTCAAGGTAATTAAGTTACATGTAGTTACAGAGATTTATGATTGCCGAGTTTCAAGGTTAAATAAAATTAATTACGACATTGACAAGAAATTATTATTGACAGTGCGAGTTATGCATACGAGTCGCTGCAGACCTCCTGTTTTCCTCATTCCTGGAATTTATTAAAAGTTTTGTATCAATTTAGTGAATAGTTCCCTAATGTGAATCTCACCGATGTGGCCCAAACCCCGAACATTAAGAAAACTATAATACGGACATAAATACATAATTATAATATATAATATAATATAATAATATGGAATATAAAATATAATATATAATAACTATAATACCCAGCTGACGTCACCGTCAGCTGGGTAATTCTCACGTCTGTAAAAATTATTCAAAATAAACGAAGACATTAGAGCCATAATTAGTTGTCGAATGAAACATCAGTAGTTGAAATTCATGCAAACAATAAAAATATATACATAATGTTAGAGACGAAATGTATTCGATGTTCAGAGTGGGAAAATTTTTTGTGTATCATCGACCAGTATCTACATTAGTAAACCCTGAAATACGCCATGTCATCAGTATTCATGTACCTATGTCGGCGCACTTGCTCTAAATTTAGGAAATTAGAATTTTATTTTGAGCAAAATTTAACTAAATTTTTGTGGCAGAAAGGCCCATGAAGCTTAAGCGAAAAGTTTGCGAGATTGTATAATTTGCGTTTTCCACTGTGCCGGTCGCAGCTCGGCCAACTGCTTTTCTTTGCCAGCAAATTGTTACTTCGTTGAAATCTGCGCGTATGCGACAACCTCTTGAGAAGAATAGAGGAGTAAAGGCAGGTAAATGACCGTTCCATGTGTAAGTTAGTGTCATTGTTAGTAAGTTAGTGTTCCATGTGTAAGTGTTGTTATTTGGTGTGTAAGTTAAAGAATAGCTTTTCCTTCAGTAAACATTTTATAATTTATTTCCTGTAAATGGAATTATCAAATTCAAGTTATTGTCGAGTAGGGGAATAAAATGCATTCTCATGTCACCGATAAAATACTGAAGATATAGAAAGGAGGAGTGAATGGGAGTTCTATGTGTTAGTATAAATAGGTTTTGCTTACGTAAACATTTCTGAGTTTTCATTCAAACAGCGGGATTTTCTAATTAAAGATATATAATCAATCCCAAGCAACGTCTGAACTTGATATGAAAATGCCTGCCAAACTATGCCAATATCAATCAAAATATAGTTATAATATATTTGTTTTCTACAACAATAATAGTTGCGTATAATAATATAATACCAAAATGTCAATCGAACCCGTATGAAAATGCCTGCCGAACTATACCAAAATATGTGTAACGCCACGGTGATTCTTAAATTATCTGTCCTTCTCTGATATTTCGCGATGCTCGAATTTACAAAACCAACTTCCAGAAAGGTTTCGAAGTAATTTAAAATTTGTTTGTGATGAAGTTCAAGTCAGTTTCTTTGCGTTTTTGGACGTTCACCAGCGCGTGCGTGTCATTACAACATAAACAAATTTTCCTGCCTTCTTTTGTCACATTTTAGGTGCAGCGTATTCTTACAGGTGCGGTTCTTGTAGGTCTTATAGTATAGGTTCTTATATATTCATTTTAGGTGCGTATTCTTATATTATATATTAAACTGGTCCAGTAATGTACAGATGTCAACTGATCAGAGCTGGGCAGCGCTACTTGGAAATGTAGCGGCGCTACCGCTACCGCTACATGCTCTAAATGTAGCGGGCGCTACCGCTACCACTACCGCTACACCCACTAGATTGTAACGGGCGCTACCGCTACCGCTACAGTAAAATGTAGCGCGCTACATTAGCCGCTACAATGGCCAAAATTATTGGAAATCTCTAAATGTTTATTGTTCTGCTATTGGGATTTACTCATTAATATTTAATGAAAATAAAACATTTTTAAAACATATCAATGCATGTATGCATTGATATGTTTTATTGCAATTAACCTAACCGAACTAGTATGGGTTACCCCAGGGTTAGATACAGTAAATAAAAGTTACAGTTATATTTATGTTTTACCTTCCCTACATGGATGTGAACTAAAGTTCACATCCATGTAATCATTTCCTTAGTAACATTTCCTTAGTAACATTTCCTTAGTAAACATTTCCTTAGTAATCTTCCAATCTAAGAAATTATCCACATATACATATAAAAATCAGTCTTTTTTTGTATATATATGTGGATTATTTTTGAGATTGGTAGATTAAAGTGGACATCCATGTAGGGAAGGTGAAACATAAAAATAACTGTGTAAAAATAACTGTAAGCAAACTGATAGATGAAAAAAAAACTGTAAGTGGTAACTGGTAACAACTTAACAAGTAACAACTAACATGTTGACACTAGTAACAGGCTGAGGTTGACAACATTACACCGAAATCTTTCGTACAGTTTTATTCTGTAATTTATATTATGTGTGTATCATGCTGGTTTTTAAATAATATTTAATACTATTAAGGGGACCGGCTACCCTAAAAATCGGAAATTTTGGCTTTACCGTTTGCTTGACTCATTTTGTAGCTGCTGAAAAGGCGCGTCTAACGCAGTTTACCGCATGTCTGTGCGTGCTATAATTTTTGTGCAAGACAATTTTAAAAATATATATATGAACATTTTTTAACAATATGTACAAAGATTTATTTGAATTAAATCTGTATATATAGATCATTACTATCGTTACTTACAAAGTGTTTGCACTCGTTTGAAAGCTACAAACGAGACGCGTTCAACAAAGCTACTACCACAGATGTACATGCAATACTTTTTTGTGTAATGCAGTCTTGAACTTTTATGAAATGATCGTTTTATATCATTATTTACAAATAAATGGTATTTATATGTCATTATTTAGGTTAATTGCAAAGTGTTTGCACTCGTTTGAAAGCTACAAACAAGACGCGTTTAACAAAGCTACTACTATGGATGTTCATGCAATAGTTTTTGCGTAATGCAGTTGTAAAGTTATGTAAAATGAATATTTTATATATATATTTATTTATAAAAAGTCCCATTTATAGCCTATTATTCACGTTAAATTGAACATAAATAGGTCTAAAGACGCGTGCTGGTACCTTGACTGCAAATAATTGGCAATGAGAAAGCTTGGGCTACAATATCAAGACTTTTTGGGCATATTCTTCTGTTTTCAATGAATTTTACTTTATTTGGCTCCCCTGAACAATTTAAAAATCCACAAAAAACGCCATCTTAAAAAAATTATAACTCCAACAGTTTTCAAGCTAACGGCAATGAGAGACATACCATTCGATTTGCAAAAACAATACCTAGCGACTCTAGAAGCCTTTTTTTTTAATATGTGCATGGTTTGACTTATATAGGAGAAGGGGGAGGAAGGTGGGGGTAAAAATGTGAAAAAATGGGAAGAACGCGAAAAAAACGATGAGGAAAATAAAAAATCGTGGCTATACAGTCGCTAGATATTGTTGTTACAAATCGAATGATATGTGTCTCGACATTTTAGCATGTGATTTGCAAAAGTTATAAACTTTTTTAGAGTACCCCTTATTTGCCGTTTTCTATTAATTCCACATACAATATTACCATAAAAATGTTCTTCTTTTATATAAAACAAGTTTCAACTTCATAACGTTCTTAGTTTTTTATTTATTAACAAATTAAAAGAGTTGCTTAATTCTGAAACACCCTGTAGGTCTTATCTTATAGGTTCTTATATATTCTTTTTAGGTGCGTATTCTTATACATTATTATATATTAAACTGGTCCAATAATATACAGATGTCAACTGATGGTAATTATATTGCAGTCATGCGTAGCGCAACCTAATAGCCCGCTTCCAAAATTCTGCAGCCGCGTCTAAAAGTATTTACAAGCTTATGGTGAACAAAACAATAAGTGAATTGTGAATTTAAACTAATTTAAATCAAATTTACCAATCATTCACCCTGGAGAAGGTAGTCTCGGATCTTATTTGTACAAGAATTTATTTGTATTCTTAACAATGTTAATTGAATTATTAATACGAACTTATTATCACTACTTAAATATTTTTACGAATTGCAATTCAATGTCAAAACATACATTGCGTTTCATTAAAAAAGACATACTTAGATGCTTTTTCTTCATTAGGTCCGAAGTCTCTCACATATACCAATGATACTAAACACGGGAAATGAAAGCTCTTAAAGCTGAAAGCTGCGGTTTAATGCTGAAAAGTGTAAAGTACTTCGCCTCAGGAAGAACAATGAACAGCAAGATTACAGTATGAGAAGACATGGTTGCAACGAGAGAGTAATGATTGAAAAGTCTAGTGCGGAAAAATATCTCTGAGCTTATGTCGACAAGGAGCTGAAATTTTCTAATCATGTTGAAACGCAAGCTAACACATCTAACAAACTTCTTGGACTAATTAGACGCTCTTACGAGTTCCTATAGATGCGGAGGCGATGAAGCAGTTGTTTGTTGCTGCCGTGCGCCCGAATCTAGAGTTTGGAAACGTTGTGTGGTCACAGAGATTTGAAAAGGAGAAAAATTTGGTAAAGAATGTTCAAAGACGTGCAACAAGGATAATTCCAGGCTTGAAATGCAAGACATATGAAGAAAGATTAAAGATTATGAAGCTTTCAAGCCTCAGTTATCGACGTCTGTGTGGGGACCTCATGCATTGAAGTATACAAGTATACTCATGATTTATACAAGGTCACCGAAGGATTACTAGAATTTGAAACAAGAACAAACACAAGGGGCCACGGATATAAACTAAAAAAACGAGCTGTAAATTATCCACGCGACAACATTTCTTCTCGCTTCGAGTCACCGACATGAGGAACAGCCTCCCCGATTACATCGTTGGCGCTCCGAGTATGAACGCGTTCAAGAACAGACTAGATAAAGCTATGGAGAAATATATGTTCAGACTTGAAATCCCTAGCACCAAATCGAACCCGGTGGAAATCGAGTAGCTATTTCAAACTTTCGTCAGTCATGGAAAGATCCGGTCAAATGACACGATTTTAGATCTTCTGTGAGATAGTCACGAAAAGTTCAAGAATCGGCGACAGGCCACATCAGGCCTACTCTTCAGCGCCGACATCACTATGTTATGTTATGTTGAGAGAATGCATTTTATTCCCAACTCGACCATAACTTAAATTTGATAATTCCACTCGTAGGAATAAAATTATAAAATGTTTACCGAAGGAAGACCTATTCAAACTAACAAATTAAACTCTCATTTACCTGCCTTTACTCCTCTATTGCTCTCACGAGGTCGTCGTACACGCGCAGATTCAAACGAATTACCAATTTTGCTGGCTATGAAAAGCAGTTTCGACCGGGAGAGCAGCACACACATATTTTACCATCTTAGAATTTCTTCGCCCAATTTCTACTGGCTTTCCAGCCTTCAAAAATATTTCAGCGCTACTTTAGATGCTAATGTTACTATTGGAGCGTGAGTGCGACGACATAAGTCCATGGATACTGATGACATAGCGCTATTTTAGGCATGACTAATTTAGACACGAGTCAATGATGAATATGAAATTGTCTCACTTTGAATACATTCCGTCTCTAACATGAAATATATTTTATTTTATTGTCGACATTTATTGTAACTCTGACGTTTCATCCCAAAATAAATTTTGACTGCCAAATCTTCGTTTATTTTGAATTATTTCATTCATAATTCAGAGTGAATTATATTTTACGATGGTGTCCAGTCTTCCCTATTCCTCGAATATATAAAAATTTTGTTTGACTTTACTAAATAGTTCCCCAATGTTAATCACACCGACGTGGCCCGAACTTTAACAAAACTAATAACGGAGGGAGCGCTGCCATAGCCCAAAAATTTGACTCTTAAATCAGCCCAAGAGCCAATGCCAACCCTCTACATGCAATAGAAATAGTCAGCCTAACACATATGCAGCTGTTCTTACTTGCCTCATCTCACCACACCAGCTTGAAACAAGCAATGCCTCAGCCCACAAGCTGATACTCCAAACGTATTACGCCCAATAGCTCCTACACCAATGATTTAAGCCCATACCATCACTTCTTACAAATGCCGTAAGCCACAGGGTCCGCAGACCGCACCAGACTGCCGTAAATGGGAACGGAATGGGTCCCCGCACCGGACTGTCGCATCACCTTACCCACTTCGCAGGCGTAAGCCCAGCCCTGACGCTCACCAGCATCTCCTTCCTCCACACCTACCCCCTTCTCTCCACCTTTCCGCGAAAGGGTTAGGTTTGGTTAGGTTAGGTTAGGTTAGAATTCTTCCGCAAGCTGGTACCGAAAGGAGGGGGAGCAGGGGGTAAGCGTGGAGGTTTAGCCTCCAGAAGAACGGACAGGCTGGAGAGGTAGCAGTGTACTGATAGCACTGTGGCGCAGGGCGTTCTTTATCGAAAGTGGGGAAGGGGCTAGGCTGCATGGAATAGAAATTTTTTAGGGTTTAGCGTGTGGGTTACGACCATTGTTTTGGCGGCTTGCAGCTCATTGGCTCGCTGATTTACATCCATGAAGGGATTTAGTCCCTGTGGCTTTCATCAAGTAATCATGTTGGCTAATTTGCTCTGCAGCATGCTTATGCACGGGGTGAAGTATGAAAATTATGCAGGTATTGGGCAATGCTGGGTTATTTCAGTCGTCCCACCACGACCCAAGTCCAAACTCCAAAGCCGTAGTTTACGCTAATCACCTTTTCAAATCCGCAAATGGTCCATGAAGTGGTTAATAAAGTAGGGCCTAGCAAAAGTGCGGAACGGCAACTTGGTGCCGACGTGACGTCATTTACACAATAATAATAATAGCGGTTTCAGCGTTATTAAGCCGTAGGCCTGTCGCCGATTCTTAAAATCGCAGAACATTCACAGCTTGTTGCGGTCTCGAACTCGCAACTCACTGCTACAATTCTGCTGTGCTTAACCGCCCGGCCCCCTTGCCGATTCTGACCAGAAACTGGCGCACAGAGCTGGGATCGAACCCGCGCCTCTCTGCGCCAATCCTGGTACTCTGAACTGTAACCACTGGGCCACCCTGCACAATCTCTATTAATAATAATATTATTTAAATTAGCGATAATAACGGTGTATACGTTGACTAGACGTTTGGCTTATCCCAGATTCCTAACATATCATAATATTCACAGCCGGTTGCTGGACACTAGCATGCAGCTAACTGCTCCAATTTTGCTGCTCTTATCGTCCGGCCACCTCAACTATTTTATCAGAGCTGTAGTAACGAGTAGGTAGCTGGGATCGAACCCACAAAATTACTGCTCCAGTTATGGCAAGTTTATGGTGCTCCAGTTACTGCTCCAGTTGTTTTAAACTGCTACCAATAAGCCATCGTTACTTTATGAACCTAAAAACGCATAATTAACACTAAATAGCTTACATCAACCTTAATCCGGTTCCATCTATATAATGTGTGGAGTGATCGCGGTAATAAATAGACGTTGCAAAGCTGATCCACTTCAATATGGCAGATTAGACGAGATAAACATTCCGTAAATTCGTTTCGTACCCGTTGGCCTCATTACTGATTCAGGTAAGTGTGCTGATAAACATCTGCAGAACAGGCATTAGTCCCCGCCGTTTTCAATTCGGCAATCTGGATTTTAGGCATTCATTTGGAATCTATTTAAAAGTTTAGCCGTCAAATTATAATCATCACCGGACCAAAGCAACGTTCAAAATGAATTAGAGCGGAATACAGGACTTTAATCGTGACCACAATTCCAGGTTTGCAGCACACTAGTAAATTCTCTTAACAAGGCGTTCTTGGGTATCAAATTCTACGAACACCTCCGCCAATTTCAAACAGACTTGGGATTCACTTTCGCTAAAATCATGCATCTCTAGATACTGAACACGGCTCATAGTGGGGCGCATTCGCTTGTATATTATGCAAGTTCTTTGACAAACAGAGGCCGCAAATGTGTATGCATCATGGTGTATCCGATTCGTAGACAACCTTAACCGTGTTGACACTAGGAAAAATTCCAATGATTGGACTGATATTCAATCTTGCAGCTATACGAGCTGCAATCGCGCTGTCCGAGTGGTTGACCCAGAGGTGGCACAACCGACTGACTGAATCTAGTCTCGCCAAGACATGCCGGATTTGGATAAGATAAATAATACTCTACTCCATGAAAGTGAGTTTATTTAAAAACTTCGAGGGTTATCGAATATAGAGACATTAAAATAGACCACAATTCTGCTCTGCCGCGATCATTAAAAATTGAAAATTACAGGTTACTCAAGTTCGTTGTTCATCGTCGCCTGTATTTTTATGGAACATAAAGCAGAAATAATTACCCCCATCTGTAACATCACATATAATCAGTATTTTACGCTGCATGTACATCGCGGCTCTTGCGAGTTATAATAGATTAACTCCAAATACTGATTTAGATTAATAACTCCATTTAAATTCAAGCCAGATCCTCGTCGTCAAAAATATCAGGGAAGGAGTTGGGGAAGTCAGCGTGCACAGCCTTCTCATTGGCAGTCAGATCCATGAGAATTCCACCAGCCTCGTCAAGGTCTATGTAAGGACCAGCTCCTTCAGGGAACATCTCGTCGGCAACCACCCCACCGATCCGACCATCGCCTTGGTTGTTGTCCATTACGAAGACCACACCAACAGCAATATTCTATTGCTGTTGACACGCAGGATACAACAGAAAATTTTTCGGTGGAGCTAGGCAAGAGGTGCAGAGTTGAGTATGGGAATTGTCGACTTGAATGTAATCTGCAAGAGAAAACGTGCAGTTAGTTCAAGAAAAGTTTACTTAGTAAATAAGCAGATGAATGTTTACATAGAATTACGAACGACTTACCAAAACGCGCTTCCTATGGACGAAGAAGGAGAAAATTCTATTCAAGCCGGTTATTGGAGAACTCTACTTCCGTTTGAGAAATTTAGGTTTCCAACTTTTAATATTTAGCCAGGAACCAATCTTGTGATGCATGCTTATTTTTCGTCGAAAATTCTGGGTCCAATTTATTAAAATGGTTTGACGCGCAAAGGCCTAAAACTTTCATAAAATGTGCTAGTCTTTTATCGTAACACTCCTGCATCTAAATATCCGTTCCACTAGGGACAACAGCATCTTGTGTCTCTTCCTCGCCTTCGTTCTCCGTCTCTTCGTCGAGCTGCAGCCTTCTTAGAGCTCGGCGGGGTGAAGCTCCATAAGGAGCTACACGCGAAGGGCTCGTCACAGGACGTTGTCGCATGGGACTACCAGCCTCGCCGGACACAGTTCGGGAACTTGTGCTCAACGTTGGTGATGACAAGTGTCTCGAATCGGGGCTCTGGCTACTCGTCCTTTGCGCATGAAGTACAGCATAAGGAAGCATTGAAGAACTTTGGGGAGAACTACGGTGTTGTCCATCCAAGGGTGGTGACAAGTGTCGCGATTCGGGGCTTTGGGTACTAATCCTGGGTGAATGCGCAGGTAGTCCAGCATAAGGAATCATTGAAGAACTTTGGGGAGAAATACGGTGTTGTCCATCTAAGGGCGGTGACAAGTGTCGCGATTCGGGGCTCTGGCTACTCATTCTTTGTGCTGGAAGTCCAACATAAGGTGGCATTGAAGAACTACTTTGGGGAGAAATACGTTGTCCATCCAAGGGTGGTGACAAGTGTCGCGATTCGGGGCTGTGGATACCCATCCTTAGCGCAAGCGCGGGAAGACCAGCATATGAAAGCATTGAAGCACTTTGAGGGGAGATAGGGTGTTGACCCATTGGAGGAGGAATAACCGACTCCTGCGGTATAAGATTGTATGGGAATGAAGGTCCACCTGGAGGAGGGGTGTAGGGGCTCCGTGTCTCAATAGTAGGTGAAGGAGGCGTACCAGACGATCCGTGCGAATGGAACCGTTCGCCTCTAGTATTTCGTCGCCCTTCGGGTGAAGAATGTGGATGAACTGGCGAATCTGACGGACCAGTGACATTTTCTTGAACTCCTGGAAGCTGGCCGTAAGCAGCGCTGCCTGATGACCCAGCTCTGCTGTCTGGAGTCGTGCGACGAGGATGGGAGCTGCTCGAGCGCTGACCATCCCGTGGTGACAAGGGGGGAGGAATAATGACGCAAGAACTTTCTGGTCTACTGTCCGGAGAATAGTGATAATGGTAAGGCCCACTCGATGCCGGTCTACGTTGGGGAGATGCTAGGGGAGGATAAACTGGTGGAGGCGCACTAGGCACGCGTTCAGTGTCATAGCCAGGAAGGTTGTGCCCGTATTGCCTATCTATGGTAACATTTGGTGCGATGGTTTCTTCCATTGCAGCCGAGAAAGAGCCGGCCGACGGCAAACTTGTATCAGATGCGCTACGAGGAGGCTCAATGGATTGACAGTGTGGACAGACCGCAGGTGTTGACGCTCGGGATGATGAAGTTCCGGAGTCCTCGTCGCTGTTCCTAGTTCCTGTTGATATGCCAGATGTGCTTTGAGTGTCTGGCGCCACTGGGGCGGTGGGCGAGCGAGGGGCTTGAGTAATGATCACGGGAGTATCGACTGCTGCCAAACCCTCTTGCAACTTCGGGAGGAGCCTAGCAGGAAATCTATCTCCACATCTCTCACAAACTAGAGTTCCTTTCCTCTCGCGTCGCCTGCTGCTTCTCGAGCTTTGCGCAGAAGCCGTCTCTTCGGCAGGTACATTACTTGAGTTCGAAGTTCCTGGCTCTTCGGGAGGAAGAGTAGATGCGCCTTCAAGATTCATCATCTCAATGTCAACGTCATCATCTTCATCGTAGTCATAATCATCAACGTATTCGTCATTATCAGCAACAACGTCTTCGTCGTCATCGTCACGATTATCATCAACATTGTCTTCGTCGTCATAGTCACCATCATCATCAACAACGTCTTCGTCGTCATAGTCACCATTCTCATTAACAACGTCTTCGTCGTCATAGTCACCATTATCATCAACAACGTCTTCGTCGTCATTGTCACCATTATCCTCCTGTTCATCAACAGGGAGCAACATTCCTTCATATTCTCCAACTCGTTCAACAAGTTCAAGTTCTTGCCGCAATCGAACAGAACCGCCAGAAAACGATGGTTCGTCAAGATTATGGTCAACATCCTCTTCGGGTATCGGGTCATTGGCCAGATCAAGGTACTCCATAGCAAACGCTTGTTCAATGATCATCGTCTCTATGTCGGATCGACTTGCTGGTCGGCTGTCATCGTGAACGCTCCTGTTCGAGCTCGGACTCCCACAAGCAGCTTCATTGGAATCTATCGACGCAGTTTCGACTGGCTCGTTCAGAGCTGCACCCAATTCTGGGCCTTCTAATGCATGCACAAGATCATCACCCTGGGCTATTTGGTTGCCTTCATTTGGAGGCTCGGGAGAATCGGCAATGTTCTCTACAATCTGCTGCGGATGATCAGGATCGAGGTTAAAAGGAACGTCCTCGGGGTTGTCTTGCGCAGGAGTTTCTTCCAGTGGACTGCCTAGCTCCGGCGATGCTTGAGAAGTTATCTTATCCTTCGACAGAAAAGGTTCAAACTTATAAACCATACATAGCCTGTCAACTATATATATCAGTAAATATCCAGGTAAATAGAGCTCGAGTTCCAACACGTGTCAATTATATACATATCAAATTGCCTTAACTTACAGCTGTGACGTGTCGTTTCGAACCACCACTACGCTTCCTACGAGGCATGTCTTACAAAGCTGAAAAACAACGTACGGTAAACTCAAAGTTTCCGGAGTTAGAATGTTATAAAGTGGCCTTCGACTTAAAATGTTCAAACACGTGTTAAGTTTCATTAAACACCGTGAGGTTAGAATTCTAGAAAAGATCAGAGGGGAAAGGTGAATAAAAACTTCAAACATTGAAAGACATAGCAGGATTGTAAATTTAAAAATTCAACTTTGATCTTTGTTAAATGACAAAATGAATGATGTTCAGAAATTGGAAATGTCAATTTTTTGATGATTTGAAGACAATATCATGGAATCATTTATTACTTCAGCTACTCAAAGTCTGATAGGAGATCTGCCAGCTTCAAAACCCATTTCAAGCTATCTCCTGTCCTGTGCAACTAAATGCAAGATAAATAGAAGTTTAGGCTATTCCAGATCGGGCTGCATCTTCTGCAATTCTTCAGGACTAATTTAATAGAACTTAGAACTAGCAAAGTAATTCAAAATTGGAACTAATTCTAAGTAAGCCATTGCACATGGATACAATAACCATCTAACATTTCTTTTTGCATGGTAGTAATTATAAATTGTTACTCTCAGTAGTCCTAGGGACAACCAATCTTTCTTTCTAAATCTGCACAAATCATGATGTCGCATCTTTTCTAGTGAGGCCCAGATTAGGAAATTCATAAAAAAATTCAATATAATGTAATAAGAAATTTATAGCAGCAACACTGACAACTGCTATGAATCAAGTTGCAGTAGGCACCAAATTCTGCTCCTTTTCTTGGAACTAAATATTTCATTATTTCATTATGTACCCATAATATTGGGTCAATCTGGTATGAAATAACTATATTTCAAACCCTGATAGCACTGGTGTTTAACCCTAGATGCAAAATTGCATTAATGCACTTCAAATTTGAGTTCCCAAAATCTGACACCTCAAGAGAAAAGATTAAGGCTTCCACCTTACAACATCACAGGAATAAGAAAATCAACAATGATGCATGGCCTAACATGCATTTCAAAAACCCATTCACAGCTTCCAGGACTGGCTACATCATATTTAAAAGAAAAGGAATCCTCTGTACATTGAGATATAGCAGATATATTTATCCAACATCTTGGTCCTTGCTATACAGTTGAGTGAGATCTATATAAAATAAGGAAAATTTGCATTTTCTGGGGTTCTTGTATGCACTGGTACATAGTTTCTTTAGAACCTAAGTATGGTTCTTGAGAGTCCAAAACCAAATCGATTCATTTCAAGAGATATTTAAAAATTAATTCTGGCCTTAGAAGTGCAATAAATACTAGAATTATTTATTCAATGATCTCCATAAGGAGTCACTATATGCACGTACAAAAAAAATAGATAGAACAAGGAACAAAATTTTACTTCATCATTGGCACTAGATGCAACAAACTACCTTTTTGTACCTCAATGTTCAATGTACCTAGACTGAAGCAACATGAAGATGAAGGATGCTACTTCATTGCCAAGAGATAAACAAGATGACAATTCATTAGAAAATACAGTATAAAGATCTTTGGTGATGTCAACATCAAAATCTGTCTTCATAAGTACTTGTTAATGCATTTTATATTACATACTCATTCACACGTGTTTTGGGCAACAAAATCTCCAAGGTTCAAGCAGTTCTGGCAACAAATCAACAATATCAACAACACTGTACCTAAAATCTTTATCTTGGTAACACAATTACCCAACTTAACATAGTGTCACTGCAGTTGGTCAAGAGATACATGCACTGTTCAGAATGCATCAGAAATAGTTGAACAAATTTATGGCTGCAAGATTTCATGACCTAAGAGTATATTTGCATAATGCAGGCAAATTGGACAGCTATGTACATGGTTCAATAGTGACTACATTTCTATTATCAAACAATTTCCCAAAGATGAAAAAATGCATGGCTACGTAAACGTATTCCTATTGTGTGTAACAGGAAAAACAGGGTTTTGCCTAAAGCTATTAGTCTTAATAATGAATCTAGCTGACTTATGGGAAACTGACAGAGCACCAAGATGCAGCCAATGATGCAGAGTTTAGCAAATGTCACAAGGATTTGGATTTCAGGCTTCAAGTATCAGCAATATTTTCAAGAAATATCAAGGACAGCCATGACTTTCAAGATTTTTAGTCAAAAATACATGTATACATCATAGTACAGCACCACTATGAGAAATGTGTAGATATGATCTCTCAAAGTCTTTGACTTTTCATGTAGGTACATGTTGCTGAGGATATTTAGATTTCATCTACACTGCTGTGCATATCAAGTTCATGCTACAGTGCTACTGCCAGAAAATCTAAAAATCTATGGAAAGTCTCTAAAACTGCTCATGACAGCAATCATAGCATATAGAGTATTACTAGATAGCTATTGATTCATCCACTTTGCAAGTACCTACTAAGTAGTTTGTTAAATATTGCACTTGCAGTTATTTTATTTAGATCCTAATGTCAACTGAAGATCTGTATTAACCTAAGAACCAAACAAGTTATAACAAACCAAATTCTCAACCTGAAATTGATTCAAAGCCTAAAACTAAAGATGGGTCTGTTAATAAACCAATTGAGTAATAATCCAGATAAAAATTCATCACAAATCCTTTTTTCCATTTCCATAAGTTCCAACATTAACTAAGAAAATATGCTTCAATAACCAATTTGCCTGATTAGATTCTCAACTAAAAGATTGGTATAAGATTTCAGTATAGCTGCATATTTTTATAACCAGCCTGGTCATACCATGGCAATTGGCAATGCAGAGAGTTTTTTAGACTCTCCCTCAAGTTAATTTCTCAGTACTATATGTAGACCAGTAAAGTATCCTGGATACCTGCATTGTCATATATAAGAAATTGCTATAAATTGTGAGTAAATGTGGAAATTAAAAATGAACCGACTCTAAAAAATCAGTGGTTTGTGTAACTGGTTTGGTTGCTAGTGTAATGCATTAGCCTTGAATTGGCAAATGTATTATTATGTACTGTAAAGAGATCATTTGAAAATACTATAAAATTACTCACAACTATCATTGTGCAGATGATTTTCAAAACTAGGAAGTTTACACTGTTACATTGAGTCAATCAGTGATTGAGAGATACGTTCTAACGGTTCTATGAGACTGGGTGCAAGATTACCTCATTTGAAACCAGATTTATCTTGATGACTTATTTAAGCCACTCTGTATTCAAAAATTCTCCAATTACCTTGCGCCCTTCGACTGAGGAATTTCTTTCCCTCTACAATGAAGCAAATACTCACTTTATGGGTGAAGTCAGTGGAATATTTCATGCAAGTGTTTGTTATGATTCCAATCTGCGGATTCACTTCTCTTTTTCCGTAAGGACGGAAATTTATTGGCTGAAGAACTGTCAAGTAATTGGGAAAATAATTTTTAATTCTAAAAAATCAAAATAGATCATGAGCGTCACTTGAAAATAAAATTTGTACTTACGTCATTGAAACATCAATATACAAATTTGTAAAATAATACAAAGAGACTATAACAAAATCCTTAATTCCAATCAAATTTGCCTTTTTCTTGCACGATTCAATAACTGCTGGTGCGAATTCTCTATGGTGTCTTTAAAAATCAAAGAATAATAAAGCAACTGCATATATCCACAAACTGAATGATTTCAGTTCAATTACGAATTTTAGATAATTATTTGTCAAGATCCAGCAACTAATTTATAATGCTGTGTATAAAAATCAACAAAAATACAGGGACCGATATTCTTAACTATAAGTCGGTATTGTTGTATGAAACATAGTCCAGGGATTTCTTTTTTTTTAAGCACCAATCAAAGCGAACTTTGATCAGATTGTATGAATTGTATTGTTGTTTGAAACATGGTCCAGGGATTTTCTTTTTTTTTAAGCACCAATCAAAGCAAACTTTGATCGATATTTTAGGCTTTATAGGAGCGGTGAGTGGAACTGTTGACAAGCTTCCACGTAGAAAAAAAAGTCAACAAATCTGGCAAAACCATGGGGACAATATCATCTTTTCCAATGAATCTTTCTCACGGAGGACAAGCTTTTTTGGAAAGTATAGGTCATTAACTCCGATGTTTCTATGTACGAGTATTTAATCAAAAAATATAACTCAGTACTCACTGCAGTGAGTGACAGAGAGCGCATTTTCTCGTCGACGAAAACGTGAAGTCATGGACGGACAGACAGACGGACATTGCGAGCACAATAGTGCATTTTTTTCATAAATGAGAAAATGCGCTAAAAAGGAATCTTGTTAATTAACTGTATCTGCTTCTTTATAGGCAGCTCTATCAGCGTAACCAGACGCTCTTCAGAGTTGCGTTAACACATCTCGTATAATACTACACGAGATAACCTGCGTTAACACATCTCGTATAATACTACACGAGATAACCTGCGTTAACACATCTCGTATAATACTACACGAGATAACCTAAGCTGAGGCTGATACAAGAGGTTGATGCTTTGTGTGGCCGCATGAAAATTATGAGAAGAAATTCAGTCGAATTTATTTGAAAAACGTAAAATATAAAGAACAGAACTCGTGGTCATTCCAGAAAGAATGTTAACGTACATGCCAAAGCAGATGAAACAATATTATTTAAGTAATTATATCCTCCCGGCTAACTGATCATCTCCACGTCACTCCAGTCAACTCGCTGTTTGGCGCACGGAATTTTTAAAAAACTTATCCAGTTATAAATTATAACTATTCCTGTTAACAAAATTAATTTTCTTCCTGCTTTGCGGAAACTATATCGTCGTGAGATAATCACCACATCGTCGTGAGATATTCACCACTCGTCGTGAGATAATCACCACCACGTCGTGAGATAATCACCACATCATCGTGAGATAATCACCTGATCATCGTATATAATCACCCAGTATAAAGTATAAAACGAACTAAGAACTAATTTAGTAGTACCAACAATAATTATCATATCAATACAGGCATGAAGTATTGAATGAAGCTCGGAAAGGCGCCATTAAAGAGGGACTAACGTCGGAGGATCAATCGTTTGGTATTGACAATAAACAATAACTCAATCAAATTAATATACGATCAATTTACCAACACGCCGCGTAAACGATGAATGGTTAAAGTTATTAACATAATAAGTAGCTTAGCTTAAAACAATACAGTATATCACATTTTAAAAGAACAACTATCGTACAATCATTTACACACATACTATTGGTCTAATATTCACATATTAATAGGAAATATAATGTACACTTATTATCATGACAATGGGGAAAGTAATGTACAATTAGTTATACAATTATTGGCTATACATTTGTAGTGATGCGCATATGAGGCTTTGAATGAGTTATGTAATAAAGAAATTAGTTGTGGTCTGGTGGTGCTGGTCTAGTCCAGGTCGCGCAGGTTGATGGTGGTCTGGTGGTGCAGGTCTAGTCCAGGTCGCGCAGGTTGATGGTGGTCTGGTGGTGCTGGTCTAGTCCAGGTCGCGCAGGTTGATGGTGGTCTGGTGGGTGTGCAGGGGCGTGGACGTGTCGGTCAGCAGGTGGGGGCACATCAGGGGGTCTGGGGGGTACAAGTCCCCCCCATGAGGCACACACAGTCCGTCATCCCCAGCCTGCGGGGACGTGCCATACATCAATATTCAAACTACCACAATCAGCATGATAAAATTATATTATATCGAAATAAAATAAAAAAATAAATATAATTCATATCTATATATATATTTTTATGAAATATGAATATATTATATATTTTATCGAAATCAAAGCAACTCGATTCTATTTCTACAGAAGTCTCTCAAGTGCCACAAGTTTTACTGATGACATTAACTTGCAACAGCACTACAGTGGTGAATAACTTACAAAAAAATTCACGAGAAGTGAAAACAGAAAAATTGCGTTAAACACAAGACCTTCAGACAAATAAATTAATATAAGAAGTCCCATTGAAAATCTCATACAGAATTCCCATCCGGCATGTCTCCTCAGACAGGATCCCACTCACCCCTGCAGGAAGAGAAGAAGTTATCAATAATCGAAACAATCAATTATTCACCTTGCAACTGCATGAAATTTTGAGTAGGAATTAATAAAACATATCCACCATTGAAGTCAATAAAATATATACTATATAAAAGGACAATTGCAAATAAATATATAGTCTCATAGATATATAACTAATTTTCAAACGATTAAGATTTACACCTTTTCTTTTAATCAAATATTCTTTAGAAAATCAGGAAGAAAAATATAATTGTGGCTGACTAGCAGGGAACATAAGCTTACCGGCATCGAAGGGAGGCCCCAGGAGCTCAAGTCCCTGCAAGAGCGCTGCCGGAGAGGAGGACTCCTCTGAGAGAGAGGACGGGCCTTCTGCAGAAGGCGGGAAATCTTCGGACAAGGACATTGGGACGCATGACGATGGCGCAAGACCTCCTGACGATGGTATGGGACCTTCTGAACGGAGTACAAGACCTCCTGACGATGGCAAAAGACCTCGTAACGCAGGGACCTGCCCTCCAGATGAAGGCACAAGACCTCCTGACGAAGTCGCCGTCCCTCCTGATAAAAGATTAAAGGAAGCAACAAGTGGTTCTCGCCGCCTGAATACAGAGCCATAGGGCATACATACGGCATAGACATTAGCGTGTATAGGCCTACGGCATTTACTAATATGGAATACGCATACCAAGTAGAGCAATGCTAGCAATCCTAGATCTTTTCTCCGTACATAGGTGACGAAATGCTCACCTCTAATATCGAAGCTGAACGTCCATACGAACAATCTGATAGTGGCTACTTCCTCTGAAACTTTTACACTACGCTTATCAAATGGTCTCTCCGCACATAATGAAACACGTTTTTGACAGGCTTACACCAAGAAATATGAACATTTAGGTCAAAATCTTACCTTTAGAGCGACATGAAGCGTTTCTGTGGTCGACTGTGATGTGGGAAGTGACCGCCACAACTCTGGCGTTAGACTGGAAAGTTTTACTTCCAGCACCGGCAACGCGGGGGACGTTCTTGCTGATGATAATTGTATTCTGAGGGAATTTATTTCTATTGATTTGAACGTTTAGCGATGAATTAATATTATTGATCGCAGCAGCGTTTTGGAGGGGAGTTTTGTCAGTTATGAGGTCCTGAGATGTATTTTGCTCTGAAGGCCTTAATGACGAATTTGAAGGAGACGTAGCAGTAGAGAGAGTAAAGAGAGGAGTAGAAGCAGGAGTAGAGAGAGCAGTAGAAAGAGTACAGAGAGGACTAGGCTGTGTACATGGAGAGAAAGCAGTGACTGAGAGTGATAAAGGAACGATATGAGTGGACGTAGAAACTGAGGAAGATGGAAAAGGAGAAGGCAAGGTTGTTGAAATAAATCCGGTAGAAAGATAGGAATTAGATAAAGAAGGAGCAAAAGAAGATATTGACGTTGACAGAAACTCAGAAACTGATGGCGAAGATAGAACAGAAGAAGTGCAAGGAGAAGGGAATGATGCCGATGGTGAAGAATGAAAGGAAGTTGGAGAAGGAAAAGAAGACGAAGGTGATGCAGGAAGGCCTGGTTTGATGAGAGGTGAGTGCAGGAGGTCGCCAGGGAGACTCGATCGCTCCCCCACCAGCGTGATGTAGTCCAGGGGGCCACCGTCAACGCCTGCAAATAGCAGAAGGGATTACCAACGAAGCTTCGATGTATTACCGCCAACCAGCTTAACTGAGATGAAATACCAGCAAACTAGGGAATAGACAATTTGTGATAAATAAACATAAGGTGTAAGACAGCTAAATGAAACGTCAAGGAGTGGACAGACTTACCTAGGCTTACCTAGGACAGCTGAATGGAACGTCAAGAAGTGTTCCTTAAGGGCAGCCTTGGAAGAGGCTTACCTAGGACAGCAGAATGGCACGTCAAGGAGTGTTCCTTAAGGGCAGCCTTGGAAGAGGCTTACCTAGGACCGCTGAATGGCACGTCAAGGAGTGTTCCTTAAGGACAGACTTGAAAGAGGCTTATCTAAGACCTGTCTCTTATACACANAGGGCAGCCTTGGAAGAGGTTTACCTAGGACAGCTGAATGGCACGTCAAGGAGTGTTCCTTAAGGGCAGCCTTGGAAGAGAAGCCCTTAAGACAGGACTGCACGGGGCAGTACAGCGCAGTGGCGCCGCCCTTGCCGCCGCCCGTCTCAGGGGACGCGACACAAGCAAGCTTCTTGGCGTGCTTCTTGAGGTGCACGTACAGGCTGCTCTTCGCTGTGAACTTTGCACTGCACTCTGAAAATTTTATTCATTAATTATTAGGTTGCATGATGGTGTATAATTCTTACATACTTTCATTTTTCATACATAAATCAATTCCAATTTTGTTGATTTTTTGTTCTCGATAATTTGTTTTTATTGCTTCGGAGAAGCTTACACAGTGTTGTTTGTTTGTATTAATGAACACAATTTTTTTGGTTGAATCATGTTACATATGACCCTTTAAAAATCAACATATTCACTCAGTATTACCTTAAAGAGTGAACACGATTTAATTTACACACAATAAGAAAAGTTTTAAAAATAGTTATTGAAATATTTCTTCATACGAGTAAAGAAATGTGGTTAACGCAAATAAAATTAAGCGACATTAGGATCAGATGTAGTTTGAGGTGTGGAGAAATGCAGTGCATTTCAGTGGAGTAAACAATATCTCATAAGTGATCCCATGAGTGTATCACTCAACTAACTCATGCGAGCACCAGCAGAAAAACTTGTCAGAATTATTACCTACATTAAGGGATAAAGAAAATTGCACTCCATCACTCACTAAGTACTTTATGCCACTATAACTCATGGCAATAAACCCCAGGCACACCCGTGAAGAATAATGCTCTGAACCATCAGGTGAATGAGACATGACCGAGATGAGGCACCTGAACTAGACATGACCGAGATGAGGCACCTGAACTAGACAAGACCTAGATGAGGCACCTGAACTAGACATGTCACCGTCACCTGGTTGGGTGCAGGCAAAGTTGCGCACGCCCGTGTGGAGCAGGAGGTGCCCCTTAAGGTGCTCTGAGCGTAGGAAGCTCTTGTGGCAAACGGGGCACGAAAACTTGCGGCAGTTGGTGTGCTTACGCTTGTGCCGCGTCAGCTTCGAGGAGCTCTTGAAGGACCACTTGCAGCCCTGCAACACAACACCTGACATGAGGCACTGTTACAGGAGCTCTTGAAGGACCACTTACAGTCCGTCACTTGCGTTCAATATGGCTCTTACTTTGAGACACTTGATAGAATGGCTTTTATTAAATGGCAAGCTAAGAAGCTTAGTCACCTCAAAATCACAGACGAAGGGGCGTTGGCCGGTATGGTTCCTCATGTGGGCCTTGAGGCGGCAGGGCTTGTCGAACTCCTTGTCACAGCCTGGCCACTGGCAGCGCAGCTCGGACGGATCGCGGCTGTGGTTGCGGAGGTGCAACGTCAGCGACGAGGCTTTGAAGTAACACTTGTTGCAGCCCTCCATGGTGCACCTGGAATACATGGACGTATCTTTACATGGTGCATCTAGAAGACAAGGGACACCTCTTTAAATTGTGCACTTTGAATGCAAGTGCAGCTATTTCGTAGTGTTCATTGGTACGTGATTGACCGCAGTCGACAGTACACCTAAGTGTATGATGTGAAGATAAAATAGAATAAAAAACTACATTTCAGAAGCTGCTAAGCCAGAAAGCAGCTTTATATTATATTTGGCTCATGATTCCAACTTCAAATTTATTTGTAATTAGATAAGTCACAGTGTAAACCTGGATACTGACGGCTTTTTCCACACCGTCAATCCTTTGTCCAAAAACTAATGACTCGTCGCCAATGATATTCCTTCTAAAAGACGGGCAAGCCGGGTTGTCAGACAAAGTTTTACAACACCTCACACCAGCCTCTTAAGACTGTCCTACCTCATACACATCGCACAGCATGTACTACCCATTAGTAACACAACAACAACAACTTATAAGGAGCCTGGACGTCAGCATGGGTCTTATGGTGCATCTGGTAGAGGCGCATAATGTGGAGTTAAGACTGTCCTACCTCATACACATCACACAGCTTGAACTACCCATTAGTAACACCACAAAGGAGCTAACTTATAAGGAGCCTGGAGGTCAGCATGGGTCTTGAGGTGCATCTGGTAGAGGCGCTTGGTGTGGAAGGTGAGGCCGCAGCCCTGGGCACCGCAGCGCCACTGGTAGGGGCAGTCGTGACGACGGAGGTGCGACCGCAGGTTGTAGATGGTCGTGAAGCGGCGCCCGCAGTCCGGTTCTTCACACTGATAAATTACAGCAGTAATTACTAATAACGCCGAGCTGAAATAATCACGGGTATTTGCTGCAATCTTGCTGCTCACATGTGATGTTAGTCGGTTGATTATCACGGTGACTAATGCAAAATGTTATTAGCCATTGTCGACCGCCATAATCATTGAAATTCAAATGGCTGATTAAACGTATAAACAATAATCAGAAGGAATACTCCTAGGAGGCTAGGACTGAGATAACCTGACGACCAATAACCAATCTCATATTTGATATGAAAATATCAAATTAAATAACGCTCATTGCACCTGTTTTGATATGAATAAATTTATTCTCGATTAACGCAATAAATTTCAATAGTCACATGAGCGCGTCTCAGACTCACGAGTGTTACTTCGCGACACATGCTAACAAATGTTCTCCGTTATCAGCGCGTCTGTTACCGTCACGTCAAACACTCGTAATACTGCGCCGCCATCAACACGTGCAACGCTTAACATAATGCCATAATTACAGAAATAGTATATGAGAATATTGTCCAGAGGACTAGAAAAATATTTTCCAGCAGAATATTGTCCAGTGGAATATTGTGCAGTAGAATACTGTGCAGCAGAATATTGTCCGGTAGAATATTTTCCTATAGAATATTGTCCAGTAGAATATTATTGAGCAGAATATTGTCCAGCAGAATATTGTCCAGCAGAATATTGTCCAGCAGAATATTGTCCAGAAGAACATTTTGCAGTTGAATATTGTCGAGTAGAATATTGTCCAGTTGAATACTGTGCAGCAGAATATCGTCCAGCAGAATATCATGTCTCACAACAAAGTCCCGACGCTTGAGGTGGGTCTCCATGTGGCGCTTGAGTTTGAAGGAGGAGGCGAAGCTCCAGTCGCAGCCTGCCTGGGAGCAGCGGAACGGACGGTCGTGGAAGTGATTCAGGATATGCACCTGCCACAACAAATTAATATATTGAAACTTACAGAAGTAGAAGAGTATAATAAAACTAGAGGAACGTTCTACTAATTAAACGATTATTCCCAGCTACAAGAAAACTTTTCTAGCTATAAGAAAACAGAGGTCACACACAATATACAATAAAACTAGATGAACGTTCTACTAATCAAAATATTATTCCTAGCTTTAAGAAAACTTTTAATAGTTAAATAGCAGATAGAATGACTGGGAATGCAACCTGGAACAGTCTGCCGGCATTCATAACATCGGCTCCTTCGTTGCCTTTGTATTTGGTCGACGCCTATAAGATAGAACTATTTCGTAGAGCCTATGAATCATGTGCTTAGTCATTTTTATTCGTTCTCGTGTCTATTCATTTTTTGCTTGCTATCAAACTTGAGTGTAACGTTCCCTCGAAGTTCGTTTGAACCAAACACCACGATAACTGCTTCGTAGAATAGTAATAATAATGAATGTATGGTAGAATGAAAGAAGGGAAGGATGGTTAGACCTAATAAAAAATCATTCAAAAAGTATAGAATTCATAAATTTGAATTAAAATCGAATAAAATCATGGAAGTTTTACAAAATATTGGCTCTAGTTTGAGAAACTTACTTTTCTATGAATATGTTTAATTACGTTTTTCAGGAAATGTTTAATTCAGTTTTCCCCTTTAAAAAACCTCATCAATTTTCACATGAAGTTTATTAGGGATGTTTCGCACATAGCTAAATCTGTGAAGAGCGTCGGCTGAAGCATTGATCCATTCTCGGCCATTAACAATGTATGTGCCGCTGGCGTAGGCACGGCCATTAGATGATCGTGACCATCAGTGACGGTAACACGATTCAAAACCCTACCTTTACAGGCGCGTCCCTTTCCCTCTCCCTAACTTTACGTAGCCTTTCCTTTCACTTGCCGTAAGGCGAATTTGTAAAAAAAATTAGATCAGTACTCACTGTAGGAGTGACAGCGCATTTCTCAAAATCGACCAAAACGTGAAGTCACTGACTGACGGACGGACATAACGAGCACAAAAGCGCCTTTTTTTCCATAAATGAGAAAATACCCTCAAAATTAAGTTTAAGTCTTGCCTCTTTTAGCAATAGAGACATAAAGCACACACCTTGAGGACTAACGCCATGAAGCACACACCTTGAGGGCTGACGCCTTAAAGCACACACCTTGAGGGCTGACGCCTTTAAGCACAGACCTTGAGGGCTGACAGCTTAGAACAGACCTTGAGGGCTGACAGCTTGGAACACACCTTGAGGGCTGACAGCTTAGAACAGACCTTGAGGGCTGACAGCTTAGAACAGACGGTTGAGCAGCCAGGATGGATGCAGGCCCACTGGGGTGGTGTGGATGACTCCTGTGCAGCCATCACCTTATCCATCGAAGCTCCGACCGACTCCAGGGCCCGACTCACCAGCAGATCCACTGCAATCCAGACGGTTATTAAACATCCATTGATGCTCAATAATAATATACGTTCAAAATAATAAATAATGTTTAAGAACTGGATGGACTCTGGTCAGACCAGATTCAATGTCATATACTGATACTACTTCCTTGTCAGATAAAAAGTATTGTATGAATTACATGATCCCGGATGCCTCCAGTTTTCAAGTCCCCGTACTTGCAATGGATTTTTTGGGTCAAATTTTTATCCTACTGAATCTGTTACAATCGAATCTCGCTATTGGATGAAAGTCATTACATGTTGTGGAAATAAAAGTTCAACAAAAAAAATTGTCATACAAAAAAGTTACAAAATGAATAAAGTTCATTCAAACACTCATAAATTTACTTTGTAACCATCATAGAATTAGGTTTGTAACTCGTAAAATTTCAATTTGTGTACATGAAGTCATATTGCGAACTCACAGTTCTCTGCGTCAGGGACAGGCGACGCTGCAGACTGGGATTTTCTACAAGCCTCATCCTCACTTGACTCTGCAGGCTTATAGCAGCCCTCTGCAGGCTTTACCCCTTTATTTTTATGCGTGTTTAGAGTGTCTTGCTTATCCTTAGCGCACTTGGGTACAGGCCTCTGGCTCACAGCTCTCAGTTTAGACGAGTTTGTCGCAGCTCTATCGTCATTAAGTTTTCGTTTCTGGCCTCGTCGAGACAAAGAAGAAGTAGAAGAGGAGGCAATATTCTGCCGCGATTCTGTTCTCGTGGGCCGAACTTTTTTGGTTTTCGTCGCCGATGACGTGGTGGTGGTGGTAAAAACTCGAGAGCTTGAAATGGCCGGAGACAAACTGCGGTCTTCTTCGCCTGTACCTGCCCATGAAAGTCCGAATTGAATGATGGAAGTTCTTACTAAATAATCTAGTGAAAAACTGCACAAGCTGCAAATAATCTATTGCATGCTGCACATGCACATAAAATGAAATATGCTCCACAATTTATTGGCCTGAAACTGCGATTCGAGGAAATTTTTCTTGTTACTAACCGTAATTATTACTTGCTAATGAGTAAACCTGTTGCCAATTTCTATTTAAAACAACTTCTTTGAAATCTTCTTCGGCAATGACAAGATAACATTGTAAACAGGCACTGAAGAACGCGTCACGTGACACAGCTCACAATGCTGGCAAATGGTACCTTGCGTTGACTACAAGTTAACATAAAGTTACCGCGCGTTGATACAAAGTTACCCCAACTTAACACAAAATCACCACGCGTTGACACAAAGTTACCCCAAGTTAACACAAAATTACCTCGCGTTGCCACAAAGTTACCCCAAAGTTGCCACAAAGTTACCCCAGGTTACCCCATCACCTGCACGTGTAGGGAGGCACGAGGAGGCAGTGAAGGAGGTGACGGGGGGCAAGCTGTCCAGCACTGAGGGGACCGACACCATCGTTGGTGAGGCGCCAGGTTTGAGCGACACGCTCACCTTCGGCACCAACACTGCAATAAACACAAATTTTTGAGTCCTTTTTTATTCATACATGTTTTGGTTGCAATCATAAACATCGCGATACAATTAATGCGCTCAACTAGAAAGGTTATTGTGATTCTATTGTGTGTTCATCTAGAAAGGTTATTCATTGCGTGTCAGGCAGGGAGAGTTTTCGACTGGTGCTATAAGTTAGATGTAAAGGTCTGGTGGACTGCACGCTTTTCAGCTCCAATATAAGAAAAGTGAGAAATTAATTGGAGACATGAAACCTCGCAAAAAATCACAATTGTCTTCGCTTGTCCGCCTGAAAAGACACAGGTCGTGAAATTGAGGAAACATATTTCTCCGCACCACCTATAATATGGTCACTTGTTATAGTTACTATTTATTGTGTTATAGTCAGCTCCGTTTTATCAAGCTTTGTAAGTACAATGGGCATGGATGGCTAAGTCGAAAAAACGGTCCCCAGACCCTTTTTTCACGAGCGAACAAATTCTCCGTTCACATCTTCCATATTTTAGAAGAGCATGGGTGCCTTCTGCGTACAATTGCGTTCTTATATTCTAACCATGATTATTCAAGTTTTCTCAACCTAGGATAGTAAAAGCAAAGAGGTTAGTGCATATTTTTAGAGCAATATTTCAAATGCAACTAAATACAAATGTATGTTAAATTAAATCATGCATGAAACTGAGGCAGCTCATGCGTATACTAAGATGCAATCAGCTTGAGGTGCCAGAGGCACGGTTACTCACGTTTTTTGCCGAGCGAGTAAGCAAAAGAGTTTGCCGTTCTCGCTGTGCTCGAAGAATTTGGTGGGCTTTGAGTTATACTCGCGGAGGAACTGAGCTGCAGTGCAGAAGAAATTGTATCTGAAGAACCAACAGCAGATTGAATGTTTTTCGAAACTGGAACGCGCGTTGATGAAGGTTCCTTGGATGACTCAATGGTGGGAGGAAGGGTCAATGTGGAGGGTGTCACAAAACTTGTCTTGGAAACGACGACGTTTTGCACACGAACAGAAGTTGCGGTAGGACTAGACGCGACATGAATAGTACCAACTGTTGTTCCAGGGACGTTAGCATAAGGGAACGCTGAACTGATAGGGGTATTTTTGTTTTTCGAAACTGGAGGTTTGAATTCCGGTAACATCTGATTGATTTCAAAATTATGTGACGGCGAGAGTGTACCCGCACTCAACTGATCTGCTGTCAAGAGTCCGTTTTCCTGCTGTATTTTCTTGATGAACTTGCTGGCGGTCTGCGCTCTCTGGATGAGTTGCCATGGGGCTAGACCGAGGGGGTCAAGGTGCGAGTCTTTGATGCAAGACACGGCTTTTACCAAGTCGCATGAATTGACCTTAAAAACCGTGACTTCGTCATTGGAAGAGGTGATGAAAATTGAAGTTTGATTGACTTTGGGATCGACCGACATGACCACTTTTGCCTGGCCTTTATGAGATCGCAAGTCATCGAGGTTGACTTTAGTCATGTTGGTCAAAGACCCACGTGTAGCTGGGGGCGCCGCCTTTGTGATCCTCACTACCTTGTGCCGCAGGGCTGAAGGAGGTACGGGCGGAGGAACAGACCCTTCGGTGTCGGGTGAGTCCGTCTTGTATCCTTGCAGTGCAAGTAAAAGATTCTGAGGAAGGCTGATCTTCCGGTCGTGAGATTTGACGGCACTGAACACAAGCGAAGGCTGCATCATGGGGATCGTCTTGTAGGTGGTGGTTTGGTTGTCACTGGACGTGGCGATGTTCCTTTGATTTTGAATCAGTTTCAACGCGGGGTTGGAATTGAACAAACCATTTTGAGAAACCGTTGAGCAATTGATTTGTGTGGACTTTGAACTCGCAGAAGTGATGATCATGGTTCCTTTAGAAGTATACGAATTTGAATTAATTTTGCAGGCCTCCGACGGCATAGGTAGCAATGAATTTATTTCGTGCTGCAACAAAGGTCTATCGGTGTCTGCATAATCTCTGTCATCTTGAAGAGTGTGACTCTCATTTATAGATGACGCACAGCCAACTGTATCAAAAGCTAGAGAGTTTACAGCACTGGATGCTGACGCAGACTCGATGATATTTTTAACTAACTCTTCTTTGCTTTTCTCAGATTGAGCCAACCTTTCACTCACTGATGAAGTTCTTGCATCTTTCTTGTTGTCAACAACACAATTGCTCACCAACAATGAACCGTTGGAGAGATTAGTCTCGTAAGACCACTTGGAGGGACGTAGATCAGGATTAGGATTGATACCTAGATCAGCTTTTAGGAAATTTTTATCAATTGTGTCTAGTAGATCCTTGCAGGCAGCCGTTGCACCCTCGTTCTCGTTATGTGCGTTCGAGGCTAAGATGGAGGATAATCTTGAGTCAGTTTCAATCGAGTTACAGGTTGAAACAGAAAAAAACTCACTGGGCAAACCTGCAATTTCTTCAGACACAGACAATTCATGGCAGCGGAGGTCGTCCATGCACAGCTCACCAAGCGCTGAATTAGAAAGCAGGTTTTTGATGCTGCATTGATCTTTGCTGATGCCTTCATCCGTGTCAACATAGAAGGGCTGAGGAGTATCTTTGCCAAGTTTCGACTTCAAAAAAGATCCTGTGATGAGATTGTTCAGTTGGTCGTTCGATGTTAGGGGAGAATGAATCTCAAAGTCAAGAGCTAAGCACGGCTGGTTAGAAGTTTGAGTCGAACGCATCGTGTCTTTCCTTTCCATTGTAGTATTGCTAGAGATGAGTTCTTGGAATGCTGGCAGAAGAACTTCCTCTGAATCAGAGGCTTGCTTATTAGCATCACCAGCGTCGTGAGGTACGCTCTTGTTCTTGCATAGTCTTTGCATGGAGTCTGCCAGCAACATCTCCTCGAATATGCCTCTGTCCAGGGGGTAAGATCCCGCTTTAATAGCGCCACTGGGAAGATGAAAATATTTCTCATAGTGACTCGATCCTGCAGACTCAGGCTTTCCAAATGCACTCTGACATAAACTATGCTCTGCTCTGACTTGAGAGATCCCAGAGCAGTCACCGCTGCTCAATTGACTCTGTAGCATTCCTTTCAGGTTAAAGAGATCGCCGATGTCTAGCTCAGCATTTTTAAGATCGGAATCAAAATCCAGCCCTGACATGCTATCATTCTTAGATTTGAACCAATCGTCTACATTATGCAGGTCACTTGGAAAATCAGACGAGGTGTTGCCATCTTCACTGCTTCCTTCTTCAGGCAACTTCAGAATTCTACAGAAGAGCGAGTCGTTCATCACGACGGGTTCGGCGGCCTCGAGGGCTTGTTCTCTGGACACAACTGCACCCTCCATGACCTTCTTGGTTCTGGTGACCCAAGCTAGGTCGATCCTGTGGACAAGCATTGCGCATACATAAAATGAAGTAAACCAATTCAGTATCAGCAATCTGAATACTAACACATATACATAAAAACTGAATAAGTATCTGATGAAGGAAACGCTGCGAGATTCTTCATAAATCTATCTATTCGTAGGTTTTGAAAATGCAGTATATATAGCAAACGTGTCTGCAGCCAATAACCAATTTAAATCACGAGCGTCGTACGTAGGTTTTCGGTCACACGCGGCGATCGTCTTACGTCGATAATATTTTTACTTGTTGTTTGCTTTAGTCTTACACTGACTGCGTCTGTCAAACGCATTTTGCTAACCTCTTGCGCTCATTGCACCTGTCATACATATTTAGCTTCTTTCTTGCACTCATTGCGTCTGTCATTCATATTTAGCTTCTGTCTCATGCTCACTGAGTCTGTCACACATATTTAGCTTCTGTCTTATGCTCACTGAGTCTGTCACACATATTTAGCTTCTGTCTTGCGCTCATTGCGCCTGTCACACATATTTAGCTTCTGTCTTATGCTCACTGAGTCTGTCACACATATTTAGCTTCTGTCTTATGCCTACTGAGTCTGTCATACATATTTAGCTTCTGTATTACGCTCATTGCGTCTGTCATACATATTTAGCTTCTGTCTTACGCTCATTGCACCTGATGTACATATTTCGCTTCTCTAAGACGAGGGTAAGACAGACATGTTTCGCAATGATTGCATATGACGCAAACAATGTACGAGATACCGGTAATAGTCCCATACTGACGTATCCCATAGAATGTTATTAGCATCACAGCATGTCGGCTCTAACAGCACTAAGCAAACGCATTGGGATGCCCATTTCGATTGCAATAATTCAATCTGCCGATTTTCGAAGCATTCCACTTACAACTTCGAATGAAGCCTTCAATAATGAAATATCAAGAAGGAACTAGACATGGGCTTTGGTGACCTGAGAACACTCAAACCAGACTCTTCGTATGGGTAAAAGCCATACAACTTATTTATAAATTCAATTGAATACATTAACATATGCTCCCAGAATTACAAAATTTTAAAAAATCACTAAAAATATTTGAAAACTCCAAAATGTGATTGATTTGTCTTACAATAATATTACCTCTAAACTTCTCAACCCCTTCAAGACTCCACTTTAGCTATCCTTTTCATCACTCTATCTTAGCCCCTGCACTCTTTCCAAACATATTTTACTCATAACCACAGCTGCCGTGGTTCTAGAGGAAAAATCCACAATGATTGCTATTCATTGACAGCTCTTTTATACCACACTCTATGTACCATAACACTTTTTTCTTGAACCAGCTGTCTCTTGTCCCTCCAAGGTCAGGTGGTCTTAGTTTCTATCCCACCATGCCACACTTAGAACATGTACCTCCTGCTTTCTCATCATGCTAGCATGCTTGCAAATTCAAACTTGGCACCCTTGCTCTCACTCAGGTTAATTGCCCCTTATCAATGCTATCAGTAAAATCATTTTATTGCATCTAATTTGATATAAGAAGTGAGTGCACTTCCTTTCTTTGCCTTGCTTACATACTTTCAACCAAAATGCTTTTATCTTCCTATTTACAGATAATGCTATCAGAATAATCCATGACACTCATGCACTTGTGTCCACATCCATTTGCTCTGATGTTCTGCATAAATATCTTTTCCTCGCTATGTTTATCATTCATTCTCATTATTGAGAAAGGGGCAGTCATTCAGGAAGCCCATAATTTCAAGCTTGGTGGTCAATCTTGTACTACTGGTTACATTCATATTAGCTTAACATTATTCCATGCAAATATGCCCCATGGGTGGTAGGCCATAGATAAAACTGAGAACTGGCAAAATCTTCTATACTTGTTAAAATTCTCAATGTTATGAAACAATTGCAACAAATTCAAGAATAATTTTTCTAGATAAATATGAAATTAATGTGATTACCTAAATAACAAGAAGATATCTTGCGATTAGCTCATCAATGATAAGTCAATCAATTATCAATCTAATCATGAATATATATATAAAAGTGTTAAATGCTAATCCCAATAATAAAAATGTGTCATTATAAAATTGAGGAAAAGTTATAAATCTATAGGAAACTACAAGTAAAATAATCCTTACTACCTACAATTTATAGAAAATTGTCACAAATATTCCAGATTGGTTTGATACTGAATCAACACTTCAACAGTACTGTAGTTATATTTTGAAGCTCTGCCTCAAGCCCACTGTGCAGAGAGTGGATGAATATTGCAGGATCTTTGGCGACGCTTCAGTAGCAAAATTTATGCCTTCAGAAGATCTTGCCGACACATTTAGATTGAAATTCTTGCATTTAATATATTTGTCAGTCTTTGGCTAACTATTTAGAAATAAGTAAGGTTTCCAGTACGTTGGATGGATCAGGATGCAGTGAAGCTTGTCCAGAAATCAGTTGCGATGAGTTCCCGCCAAAATATCCTACGCAAATGTAGACAACAAGTTTACGATTGTGTAGTTGCGGTCACATTAGAGCGGTCAGACTGCATTATCACACGTTCAGTTGACACTTGCTGTACAATTGGACTGTTTTTAGGGTAAAATTAGTTATTTGGGATAACATGTGCATGCAACCTTGTAAATAAGTTTGTTGCTTGTAAATAGTTTTTCATTACTCAGCGTAAATGGCTTTTCATTGAAAATTACCTGGCAATGCATCTTGAAAATGGTTGGCGATGCTTTGGGCTTAAAAACCCATATATTGGCAATGCTGCTTCCACCCTCTGCACCCTGGCCTCAAGCAGGCATGGCATATATCCACTTGGCAAGCCACGACTGATTTTTTCGAGCCGTGGTTTTATGGATTTGCCAGCCGTGATTCCATTTCACCAAACCATGAATTTCATATCTTGGAAATGAAAAGCCATTTATGAGGCGTGAACTTATTTACAAAGTCCATGCACATGTTACCCCAAATATCTAATTTTACCCTAAAACAGTCAAATGGCAACAATAAAATTTGTCTTTACTGTAAGTTGAGCACATGTTAATGCAGTCTTACCGCTTTGACATGACCAAAACTATGCACAATCTTCAACAAAACGTTTAGTTGATTTGTTTACATTACGATGTTTATGTTTCTTCTGCAGGATATTTTGGCAGGAACGGTAAAACAATGTGGATTGTGCAAGTTGAAAATTTTAAGAAATGACATGTTTGCGAAATGCAAACTGCGATTTTTCAATCAAACAAAAATTTATGACATTTGAGCCATGAGATTTCATACCTACTGAAATTATATGATATTAGAGTCACAATATTTCAGAAAAAATAGGACTTTTCCAGCCCTGGCCTCAAGCTCAGTGTGGAATTCTGTGTAGGTAATATATTCTCATGTCAATATAAGAAAACGTATCGAAATACCAACCCTACCACCGCGTTACACCACCTTCCACTGCAATGAAAATTGACGAACTGAGCTCATTTGAAAATCGCGCGTGGTTTGAAATCCAATCCCGTGTTGCCAACGACTAATCAAGTTAACTAGTCGTTTATCTGTCGGCTATCTTTTTTGCAATGAATACGTTCTAAAATAAAAAAAACACATCCAGCTTCGTAAAAAATTCTCACGATTGGACATCACCCACAAAGTTTTCAATTTCACACAAAATTATGAGATAAACTTCAACTCTTTCACTGCATACATTCACATGAAGTTTTCTGTTTACTTCTCACAAGACGGTGTCACACACTTATGTTTTGGTTGTGTCTAGTTTGATTTCACAATAAATAGACTTGATTCACATTCCATTCTGAGATTTAAATGATTGAAAGTTTTTTTTTAATTATAAAAACCTATTTATACGTTCCAGATTTGAATTTTTTGCCCTATTATGTTGAATTTATCTCGATAAATTGACTTCAAATTCTCAATGATTTCGTCTGCCATCCCGCGTTTTCGAACGTTTTGTGTCTTTTAGAAAATTTTCGTTGTTTAATATGGGAAACTATTTCATTATAGAAAACATAGAGCAAGTATGGTATAGTGCATTAATAATACAATTTAATTCAATAAAAATTAATTTTTAATTTGAAAAATATAATCAGATTTTTAATTCAACATTTTTCTTATAGAATTTAATTCTACAGCATGTACCATCTAGTATATTAAATAATAAATTTTGATTAAGTAAAATTTAATTTTATTTAATTTTTCAATTTAATTTAATTCTACAGCTTCAACCGGTAAAAATGAGCATCATAGGAATCAAAGTAAAACGGTCGTTCATACATCACAAATTGAATGACATTGGATGGATTTGATAGGTATTTTATTAATCATGTTTATATATAAGAACAGAAATGACGCGTCTATTTCAGAATGATAATGGAAATGTTTCTACTATTTCAGAAACTTTTCTTGAATACACTTCCAAAAACTAAAGTTCTGTATTCAATGGAGTCTTTTAAATGACAAAATCATTCAATTTAAAATTTTTAGCTATAAGAGTAAGATCGTCATTTGTCAATATGAGGAGCATTCATTTGTCATTCCTGAGGAGCTGTAAGAAAAAATTCGTTGTTTTTTATGTAAAAGGATGTTTTTCAATTAAAAGAAATGCAATAATTGATTTTTGGAAATACAATGTTAAAATTAACGATCCGTATTAGAATTCAAAGTCGTTTTCATTCGTTTGATCAGAAGTTTTCGTTCGTTTGATCAGAAGTTTTTGTTCGTTTGATCAGAAGTTTTCAGTCGTTTGATCAGAAGTTTTCGTTCGTTTGATCAGAAGTTTTTGTTCGTTTGATCAGAAACAGAAAAAGTTTTCGTTTGTTTGATCAGAAACAACATAATTATTCATTCTCTTGCATTAAGTATACAAACAATTAGTTAATTCGTAATTCGTATACAACCGTATACGAATTAAGTAATGATTGATCATCCCGCTAGATCAGCGTTAGCGGGAAAGAAGCAATTCAATTCAGTAGCACGTTAGCTCTCGTGTTATGAAGTTCGTCTCGTCTGAACTCTGAATTGCATGTTTAGTGTGCATGATGAAAAACTCTGCCTAATGATTACTTAATGAAGTTTAGTTCATTGCGGTCAACTTAAGAGACAAAATTTCAACTAACTAATACTTTTTTATAAGTCTAATTTTAATTGTTGAGTGATAGGTGCAGGTTTACAACTTCCAAGTGATTATCATTAGGTACTTTATAGAAACTGAGCAAGTTAGCGTGCGTGTTTTAAGCCTTTAAGAAGTTCATTTTTTGCCTCAAATAACAATGTTGGATAGAAGAAGTGGTCTTGGTGGATCGAAATAATATATGAACCTCTGAAATTAGAATTCCATCCTGCTCAAGCTCATCATTTGAAATGGCTATTATCAACTTATAATGGAGTTATGATTTTTCTATTTATTTACCCAAATAAATACAGGATCACATTCAGAAAATTTCAATACAGGGCAAAATGAATTACCTTGAAATTTCAAAACTGGCACATAAGTTTGTAACTCATATCTATTATAAAAATAAAGAGAACAAATGCTTTAAGCGCTATGAAATAATTAAAACATTTTTTATTGGCATATCATCTTAAGGATCTTTTTCAATTAATTTTGCTTCCTCCTTTCCAGGCTGGCTGCGCTGGCAAGCTGTTGATTGGCCAAGATTTACTGATTGTGTTATACCTAGTAGCTTTTTCAAATTTTAATTTTGGACGATCAAATCATCAAGATGCTCTGGCGGTTTATCATCAAAATACTCTCAACTACCTAACATGAGAATATAAATTGAATTTTGAGGCACAAGCTGCTAGTTGTATCGGAATTTTTACAGAACTAAAAGACGAAATGACCATCCATTTGAAGATGATTTGTAGGGATGAGCTGCACGAGCTACCAAGTACCAAACGTAAACAAAGGATGGCGTGCGGAATACGGTGATGCGGAATGGGAGCGATTTTAAATTTTTCCAAAAAGTGAAGCACGTGTTTCATCATGTCGTTCGATACATCTAAGAAATTATTTGAAAATATTTTTTGGCATGAATAAATATCTAGATAGTTTATTCGAGAATTCTGGCGTTTGAATGGTTGCCATTGATTGGATGGGTAGGTGGGGGTTATCATAGTCGATTTGTCGTGCTCTGTGATTCTTCGAAATCGATGGTGCGTTGATAATAGTATGACATTTTGACTAAGAATTGTTAATTGCAGTGAAGGTAAAATTTTGACTAATGTGAGAATCAATTGGGATTCTTAATATGAAACAACAATTTTCATACAGATGGCGGAGCTGGTATCCGAAGCGTTTTCAATAAAGATATGATGAATATACATAGCAATTTCATTATTTGTAATTTTTACTGAAAAATTATCTACTATACATGAGAATAATGAACCGTGAACTGATAGCAGGAAAAATTGTGAATCACCTAATGTTGAGGTTGGATACACAATAGAAAGAAATTCTGGAGATTCTGATGATGAAATAGGATGAGAAATTACCTTTGGGACACTTATCTGGCCGGGAATGCTGCCCGTTTGAGCATAGAGTTTGGGAACGAAGGCTAAATCTCACAAAAATGGTGACTTAAACATTACCGTTAGATCCTAATGAGTGCATGAACAAATTTTCATAGAACTGCCCTCTTTAGTTTACGAGAAATTTTATGTTCACTTAATGATGGAGACCGCCAGATGACCGGCCGGAGAAGTGTCTGAGAGGTCGTGATGGGTGAGGGTGACAGCATGACGTTTTGAGAATCAAATCATATTATAATTGCGATCTTTTGGGCTTGTAAGCCAGAATACCTGTTTTCCTTTCACAGTGCGTAAAAGTTGTTGCATTAAAATAAGTGATTAAGTTGAGAGGAGGCTGGCGTCAGTGGAGGCTGGAAAAGCGTAGGAGAAAGAAAACTGTGCGGCAATAAAAAATTTTGAGCTAGTAATGGGTACTTACATGCATACTTATCAGTAAATTAACTATAAATTACATGTATACATAGCTTATTAACAAAAAAGAAATGCATGTATGCAATTTCTCAATATTATTCGCTACACAACAATGATTGATTTCAAATTCATACCTTTTATGAACAAAATTTACATACTAAAATAACGGATAACATTTTTCCTCCTCAATCTTACTGATAAATATATTTGCATAATTGAACGTACGAGCTGCGGTGTGCATCGGAATGCCTGAAAGGAGATTTAGACAGGGTCATTGGTTAGGTAGATGGCAGTTTGTTAAATTTAAAAATGCAAGTTATTGTGCCGTGTCATAAGCCAATGCGCGCACAACGAATCCCTTAAGGTTGATGGCATGCGGATGTCTCTCCAATAAGATCCTATAAAAAGTGCCTTGGCAAACATGTGGACCGTTCTTTAACGTTTATCCGGCCATATGAGAACGTTTATCCGACACATTATCATATAAGGTTTCTTATTTTTTGAAATTGTAAAAAGGTTTTTGACCAACATAAATTCCTTAAGGATAGAATTTGCAACACCTTTAGTCCTAGATGCAGAAGCGATGAAGCTGTTGTTTGTTGCTTTCATGCTCACGAACCTAGAGTTTGGGGGGCGCAATATGATTGCCAAAACTTGAAGAGGAAAAAAATTTATCCGAGAGCGTTCAAATATTTGAAAAAATTATAGTTACAGACTTTAGGGGCAAGTCATATGAAGAAAGATTAGAAATCAAGAACCTTGAAATTCTTTTTTATCGACGTCTGCGTGGCGACCTCATACTCAGTCATAGAAGTATATAAGCATACTCATGGTTTATACGAGGTCCCAGAAGAATTCACAGAATTTGAAACAAGAACTTGCCCTATAAGCGAAAAAACTGCGGTACAACTCATCCCCGCGATAACACTTCTTCTCGCTTCCAGTAACCGGCATGCGGAACAGCCATCGTCTGATTGCAACACTGTGAGTATGCACTATGCAGCGTTCAAGAATAGACTAGACAAGTCTATACATGTTCAACCTTGAAATGCCTAGTACCTATTTAAAATTAGTCAAAGTTCAGTAACGATTTCAACTTTTACTTTTCTCGAATTAGAGGATATCGTATTGAAAAAGAATGTCTAACGAGTGCTAATCGTTCGTGGAAAGGTCAAAGGACTGGAGTCATCATATAGCTAAGAGACAACCGAGCCTGATAAACTGCAGTTTCAGAAAGGGCCTGTTAGGGATTTTTGAAGTCCACCCCTAGGACTCAAAAAGAGCAATTCAGACATCATTCGTCCTTGATGTTTCAACAACATAGCAAGAAGACTCCTTTCAAACTGGATAATCAAGCATCCAAGCTGGACATAATGACTTATTGGGCTGATATTTTTCGAAAAAATACTTGCAAGGTGAGGTCTTCAACGCCCCAATCTAAGATAGTTTCGTACAGAAGCTCGACAGGGTGAGGATCGACCCTATGTGTCCCATGACATTCCAATCGTATAAAAACACTTGGGGCCCGAAGATCTCTGTTTTCAGCCATCTATGCAACACAAACTCCTATCCTAAAGCATAGTGATGTCGGCGCTGAAGAATAGGCCTGGTGTTAGAATAGAATAGAATAGAAGTGTCGGCGTTGAAGAAATAGGCCCATGGCCTGTTGCCGATTCTTGAACTTTTCGTGACGTGATTCACAAGGGATCCGGCCTTTGGAACCCGATCTTTCTATAGCTGACGATTGATTTGAGATAGCTGCTGGACTTATTGCCTGATCCGTAATTTGCTAGGCATTTTAAGACTGAACATATGCTCCTGCATAGCTTCGTCTAGTCTGTTTTTGAAGATGTTCATACTCGGAGCTTCAACGATGCTATCAGGGAGGCTGTTCCACATGTCGGTGACTCGAAGCGAGAAGAAATGTTGTCGCATGGATGTGTTCCAACGCTGTTTTTTTAGTTTATAGCCGTGGCCCCTGGTGTTGGTTCTTGTTTCAAATTATAGTAATCCTTCTGGGACCTTGTATAAGCCATGAGTATACTTGTATACTTCAATGAGGTCCCCACGCAGACGTCGATAATGGAGGCTTGGAAGCTTCATAATCTTTAATCTTTCCTCATAGGACTTGCCTTTCAAGCCCGGAACTATCCTTGTTGCACGTCTTTGAACACTCTCTACTAAATTTTTGTCCTTTTCAAATTTCGGTGACCGCACGACGTTTCCAAACTCCAGGTTCGGGCGCACGACAGCAACAAACAACTGCTTCATCGTTTCTAAATCTAGGAACTCGAAAGAGCGTCTGATCAGTCCAAGTCGATGATTGGCTTTATTAACTTGACCTTCAATTTGCTTAGAAAATTTCAACTCATTGTCGATATTAACTCCTAAATCCTTTTCCGTTGTCGACTTCGACATAATAATAATAATAATAATAATAATAATAGCGGTTTCAGCGTTTATTAGGCCGTAGGCCTGTCGCCGATTCTTAACATCGCAGAACATTCACAGCTTGCTGCTGCCTTGAACTCGCAACTCACTGCTACAATTCTGCTGTGCTTAACCGCCCGGCCTCCTTGCCGATTCTGACCAGAAACTGACGCACAGAGCTGGGATCGAACCCGGGCCTCTCTGCTCCAATCTTGGTACTCTGAACTGTAACCACTGGGCCACCCTGCCCATCATTACTCTGTCGCCCATCTTGCCCATTTAAACTATATGTAACCTTGAATGTCCATTTTCCATCATGGGCAATGCGAATCAACTGACACTTAATGCTTTACAAATCATAACGTTAGAAATCCAAATGTTCTTTATTAATTTGTATCGCAATTTGTACTTTGAAATGCAAGTACACTTTTTATACGTCCCGCAAGTGATGAAAGGTTTACAATCCGTAAATCAGCTGGTGACCGTTCGACTTTGACGCCGGTCACCACCGGGCCGGCGGGCACCGCCCACCGGCATGCTCAGTTGACGATGAACTGCGATCTAGTATGGACTTGTGTTTCAGTTGTCGGCAGATCATCTGTGTGCGACAGACTATCCAATACTGTTACCCCAAAACAACTTTGCTATGAATCTACTAGATGCTTGAAGCAAACCGATCGATAGATACGAGAAAAGAGTTTCAAGACGTAAAGTTTATTTACGGTAGCTCTTTACTAAGTCTGCATCGCTTGGTGATTACTACAAAAAACATCATGCAGGAGTGTAAAAAATTGTTGTTGCTTATTTTGTTACTTCTGTTTAATTTGTAAACAATATTCATTCATCATTGTAAGAGTAAGACTGCCTACCATTAACAACTTTGAGATTGAGTAGGATTGTAGGAGATCATAATTATATTAGGTATCTATTATTCTATTTCATCACTGTAAAGTAATTTTTAAATTTATTTCACATAATTAAAAATTTATGTTATATATCACATTGTATAATTATATTTTTATATAATTCAGGATATACATAAATTTTTGACATTACTTTATTTTTTTAATCTCCAAACATAGGTAGGTGGCCATGGTCAGGAAGATGTGCCAGGTGTGCGGGAATTTATTTTGTCATTTTAACAACCTGTGCAGTGCGCCGTACTATGCTGGTAAAAAAATGCGCCATGCGCCGTACATAGTGGCAAAGCAGAGAGTTTTTTAGACTCTGTCTCAAGTTCATTTTTGAGTCCTATAAGTAGACCAGTAACGTATCATGGATACCAGCATTATCATACTTAAGAAATTGGTTAAAATCTCAAGTAAATGAGGTAATTAAGAATTAATTGATTCTAAAAAATCTCTGGTTTGTCACTATGGCGCCGTACTTTAGAAAGCTAAAATTGTTCTACTATTTTAGTCGACATTATACGCAAGTATGAAGTATATTGACTACGCAAGTCGAACTGACAATAATAAAATGTAAGACATGTCCGGGTTACTTCTGACTCTTCCGCTTGTCCGCCTTGTCGCGCATAGTGGCAAACCAGAGATTTTTCAGAATCATTTCATTTTTAATTACCTCATTTACTCAAGATTTTAACAGATTTCTTATGTATGATAATTCTGGTATCCAAGATACTTTACTGGTCTACTTATAGGACTCAAAAATGAACTTGAGGAAGAGTCTAAAAAACTCTCTGCTTTGCCACTATGCTTGTCGGATACCGGGATACGGAACGTACGGTAATCGTAAACTGCGGCTATTATACATACGAAATGTAAACAGATGGTGTTCAGTGTTGCCATATGACTTTGGAGAAAATTTCTTCTAAAATAAAGTTCTAGATTTCTCATTCACCAAATTTCCGTATCAAGAAAAATCATATATTATTGAAAAATAATTAAAGGCATACTGTACTGAGTAATGTGAGTATTATGTCTGTTCCTCCACAAACTGCTCGTGCGCGGCAGTGCGACATAGAATTGATGGCCGGGATTGCGCGAACACGTGCACGAATAGAATCAATTTTCATTACATTGCGCCAACTGTGCACAGCAATAGCTTAAAAAAAGTGAAAATGCGCGGGAAAATTCACCGAAAACATACATCATCCTGAGTGTGGGTAGGTGGTAGGCCTATAAGAGTTTGTAGGTACGTACTACATAGTATAAATAATAATGATTTCATTGATTTGATTGGATTTTTTTTATATTATATTTCTAAATTATAAACTATATTGTTTCTAAAGAAAGCCAGCAACATAAATGCTGTGGCAATGTTAGTGGCTTTGGCAATTGCATGTATTCTGCAGTGATAGTCTGACTATAAAACATGAGATATGCTGCTATGCCTATTGGTTGACTAATGCACAGTTTAATCATTAATGTAGTATCATGTAGTTCAACTTCAATGATCATTGACCAAAATAAGGTATTAACTGCATTGTTTTTGACTCTAAGATTAAATTAAAGATTAATTAGAATTTCACTTCTCTATCATTTATTAGTTATTGTATTTGACTTGTAAATCTCTGCTAAAATTATCATCTTCTTGAGTACCATGAAACTGGGTGTAGTTAACATGTTGACTATGTATTGGTACATATGTGTACGCGTACCACAAAATGTGTTTCTCCAGGAGTTAGTGGTACATAATTCAGGTTGCCTAAAATCGGCCAAATCCGAGAATAAAAAAGGCCAAAAGAGGCTGATAATTCAATGTATACTAGTTTATTAGTAGGTTCCGCTATAAAAATTCCATTTATTTTCTTTTTGCAGTATTTAAAATTTAATTAGGAAGTACCCCTATCATAAATTTTAGCTGGCCAAAGCAATTGAGAAAAACTAAATCACGGAATTTGTCCGGAAAAAATGACCGTCTGGCAACCCTGCTTGAAAAAAGTACAAAAAATGAAATAATAGTACAAGATGAAGCAATCGTAGTCAACGTGTTAAAGGCCAGCCAGAATATTGCACATAAAAATAATATGCTAGGCACTAGGCAGTTAGTCTCTTGAGTGGAACTAGCTTTGCAACCAAGCCTTGCAAGAGAAACCTTACTAACGTAATCAACAAAAAAAAGTTACTAATTAAATCAACAAGAGGAAAATTACTAATTTAATGAACAAGAGGAACTTTACTAATTTAATCAACAAGAGAAACTTAACCAATTTAATCAACAAGAGAAACTTTAATCATTTAATCAACAAGTGAAACTTTACTAATTTAATCAGCAAGAGAAACTTTACTAATTTAATCAGCAAGAGAAACTTTACTAATTTAATCAACAAGAGAAACTTTACTAATTTAATCAACAAGAGAAACTTAACCAATTTAATCAACAAGAGAAACTTTAATCATTTAATCAACAAGTGAAACTTTACTAATTTAATCAGCAAGAGAAACTTTACTAATTTAATCAGCAAGAGAAACTTTACTAATTTAATCAACAAGAGAAACTTTACTAATTGAATCAATGCTGATTCCATCAGAGTCCCAAATTTTCAAAAAAAAAAATTACTGTGACTATTGAAATTAATGTTAAAATTGAATAATAAAATAATTGTGTCTTATTGATCAGGATTCACTCTGGACATTTCCACTGTTATTTAAATAGTACTCTCTAACAAGAGATTCTGAGCCTGTGACTTCAATTTATGATTGAAATTGCTGTCCCCATTCTATCCTGCTAAAATATTTATCCTAAATATCCTGCCTATATAGAGTTGTGATGAAGGAAGGGATTGTTGAAGATAATAGCTATCATGCCACTGGGACTAGAGTTTCTAGTTAGAAATTAGGCAATGTCTGCTTCTGTATTTCTCAACTTCTTAAAATATCCTTTAAGTGTTATTGACCATAGTATTTTACCGACAGTTGTTGTTTGACAGACAGTTCTTTTTCCTTTATTATCTGAAATTATTTTTAGAACCAGTGAAGGTTGGTCTTTGAACATCATAGTATAAATATGTGATTTCAATGCATTATGATTGAATGAAAAGCTATAACACAATTCAGGATATGTTTATAAAAATTATTGATCAATTTACCATGCAACTCAAATTCAATAGTTGTCACAGAAAATGTGATGTTTTAGTGTTGAAAACACTTTTTGGGCTCTCAGGTGAAATATTCTTTCCTGGCCACCAAAATATTTGCATTAACTACTCATCAGCATAAGAGGTTGGCAGCAAGTTGTAGCTGGGCGGTTATTTCAGTATTTTTCATCACAAACCAAATCTGTTATTCATTTGTTCATTCAATGTTTATGTTCTAATTCAATACCAAACATTTCTCTTTATTTTTTTCAGGTATGGGGAAAAATTCCAATAATGATATTTTTCATGCATGTGCTTGATCAGTGACATTGTAACTAATATAAGCAGGCAGATTGATGTCCAATGCTCTGATGACTGCAGTTGCCTTGCTTATATACCTCACTCATGCTCCCAATGTCTGGTTACACTTCATTCCACTCGCAACTGGATCTGTAAACACTACTCTGTACTTTAACAATACATCCATATCTGGAAGAAGGCTCTCATTCACCTAAATTGTTGCCAGAGACTAAAGAACCCAACATAAGCATTCCATAGTGGCAACAAAGTCATGACAGAGGCTGAGATGGAGGTGACAGCGGTGCTTGGTGTGTTTGATTATGTGGTAGTGGCGATGCTGCTGCTGCTGTCATCCTCAATAGGCCTGTACTACAGGCTTACAGGAGGCAAACAGGCCACACTCAAGGTGAGCAAACAAATATTCTGCTGCTAATGCCCAATAATTAACTTCTGTATGTCTAATTTCTAATAGAAGTGAAACCTTCAATGTTTCAGTATAGCATAGCTTCTAATGTGATAAATATGTAGAAAAACTTATTTTGCTGCTTGCATGCTGCTGACCTGTCATGTTACAATGACAGGAATTTTACTTGGTAAACAGCATGATTGTTCTCGCTTTTTTTGTTAGTAAATTGTGTTGCATTAATACAACATGATTTTTCAGATCTATTCTTTCTGATAACCTAATTTAAATGCATGGACTATGTTGCCATTGATTTATCATTCCATTTGACCAGGAGTTTATGCTAGCCGACAACAGCATGCCATTCGTGCCTGTGGCATTCTCACTGATGGCCTCCTTCATGTCGGCCATCACGCTGCTGGGGGTGGTGCAGGAGATGTACATGTTCGGCACCATGTTCATCATGATCAACTTGGCCTACATTATCTGCACACCCATCGTCTGCTACTTCTACCTCCCTGTCTTCTACAACCTCCAAAAAATAAGCGTCTACAAGGTAAGAATTACTCCAAAAATTAATTTGTTTTTTTGTTGCTGGTGTTGTTAGCCCTCCTCCTTCGTAGCGCGCGGGGCCCAGACCCAGTTCTGGGGCCAGCCAAGTCGGCTGCCCCAGCGGCCAGCAGCCCCACGGCGTTCACAGGGTCTGCCCAAAGGTCACCCACCGACAGGGATGTGGGCATTTCAGGGCAGAAGACAAGATGAATGGTGTCGTGCGTGTTGGATAGACAGAGTGGGCAAAGTGGAGAAGGGTGTGTGGCAGGGTCTATTTTATTTAGATACGAGAGAAGTAGCAGTGATTTATTTGAGCAAAATAACATTGTTGGCATCACAAGTGAAAGCTCGCTTCTTCCATTTCCTTGTCACCAGTAGTACATCAGCGTCTACGAGGTAGGAATTTGTCCTCTATCTGTCAAGGTGTCCATATAGCGTTTAAAATAACTCTTCATTGTCTTGCTCAAAACCGGTTGTTGTGAGACAAGGTTCAGTCTTATGAAGAGTCAGGCGTGCGCGCCGCGCTCGTGGTTATGCATAAATGTTGTCTAATTTTTTATTGTTATGCAGTTGTTCGCTCAGTGTTTCTCATTTTAACTGAGATTGTCCTAAGTCTATGTACAGAAGTATATGGTCTATTGTTTCTTGTGTTATGAATATGAAAAGAATATGTTTCAATTTTATGTCGATAATATTTATTGAACCGATCAATACAGTACGAAGGAAGGAAAGCATTTTCGGAAGAATCCGTTTTGGAAAGTATGTCGTATTTGGTTTTATTTCTGTGGATTTGTAAAGTGCCATACATTAATTTGTTGTCGGTAATATACATATACTGCGATGGTAAATTACGAACTAAATAAAGCAATACAATAGCTCGTCGACAAGGGTGACAGACGCGCTGTGAATTCGTGTACTAGATGAGAAATTCCTGCACTATTCCTGCGCTATGATAGTCTTTACAATCTACTCGTTTTTGGACTTATTCGCTCTACAGGAATGCATGAATTGCTTACCACATCTCAATTATTATTTCCATTATTATAAATTAATAGGTTACATATATATTGTGAATGAGGACACTGTATTCACTATTGCTCTAATATCACGATATTTATTTACTAATAAAGTATGAACGATGTCCTGAGACAGTGGACGACAACGAACTTTGCTAGCGTCAGCAGGCATGCGTCTCGCCTGCTATTATTCTATTCCATCTCGTCTTTCTTACAGGATATGCTGACGCTGCATCATAATTATCGAAGTATGGCATCTAATTATATAGCAAACGTGAATGTGAATAATTTGTCGTATCATCATGTCAGCCATGCATGATGAAGTATTTTTGATTACTGCTGGTGAATGTGTTTTATTTATTTTTTATTGAACACGTGTCGTGAGGCAGCAGCACACGTGTTGCCGTGCTGCACGTGTCGTGAGACAGCAGCACCAAACAATAATGATATTGTACAATGATAAAATATTACATTGATTATTAATGTTATCATTACGTCTTTACTAATGATAATAATGAACACTTCAGTACCTGGAGCTACGTTTCGGCTACCAGACTCGCCTGCTCGCGTCGCTGTCGTTCACGCTGCAGATGACGCTGTACACCGGCATAGTGTTGTACGCCCCTGCCCTGGCACTAGCTGCTGTCACTGGTGGGTGTTATTACTGTCACTAGCAGCAGTGATGATATACACCGGCATAGTGTTGTACGCTCCTGCCCTGGCACTGGCTGCTGTCACTGGTGGGTGCTGGCACTAGCTGCTGTCACTGGTGGGTGCTGGCACTAGCTGCTGTCACTGGTGGGTGCTGGCACTGGCTGCTGTCACTGGTGGGTGCTGGCACTAGCTGCTGTCACTGGTGGGTGCTGGCACTAGNTTCACCCACTCTCACGCGTTTTATTCATTTATTCACCCACTCTCACGCGTTTTATTCATTTATTCACCCACTCTCACGCGTTTTATTCATTTATTCACCCACTCTCACGCGTTTTATTCATTTATTCACCCACTCTCACGCGTTTTATTCATTTATTCACCCACTCTCACGCGTTTTATTCATTTATTCACCCACTCTCACGCGTTTTATTCATTTATTCACCCACTCTCACGCGTTTTATTCATTTATTCACCCACTCTCACGCGTTTTATTCATTTATTCACCCACTCTCACGCGTTTTATTCATTTATTCACCCACTCTCACGCGTTTTATTCATTTATTCACCCACTCTCACGCGTTTTATTCATTTATTCACCCACTCTCACGCGTTTTATTCATTTATTCACCCACTCTCACGCGTTTTATTCATTTATTCACCCACTCTCACGCGTTTTATTCATTTATTCACCCACTCTCACGCGTTTTATTCATTTATTCACCCACTCTCACGCGTTTTATTCATTTATTCACCCACTCTCACGCGTTTTATTCATTTATTCACCCACTCTCACGCGTTTTATTCATTTATTCACCCACTCTCACGCGTTTTATTCATTTATTCACCCACTCTCACGCGTTTTATTCATTTATTCACCCACTCTCACGCGTTTTATTCATTTATTCACCCACTCTCACGCGTTTTATTCATTTATTCACCCACTCTCACGCGTTTTATTCATTTATTCACCCACTCTCACGCGTTTTATTCATTTATTCACCCACTCTCACGCGTTTTATTCATTTATTCACCCACTCTCACGCGTTTTATTCATTTATTCACCCACTCTCACGCGTTTTATTCATTTATTCACCCACTCTCACGCGTTTTATTCATTTATTCACCCACTCTCACGCGTTTTATTCATTTATTCACCCACTCTCACGCGTTTTATTCATTTATTCACCCACTCTCACGCGTTTTATTCATTTATTCACCCACTCTCACACATCTTATTCATTTATTCACCCACTCTCACCCGTTTATTCATTTATTCACCCACCCCCACACAGGTCTGTCACAAGCCCTGAGTATCGCGCTGGTGGGTAGCGTGTGCACATTGTACTCAGCCCTGGGTGGCATGAAGGCCGTACTCATCACTGATGTACTGCAGTCTGTACTCATGTTCGCTGCCGTACTCATAGTTGTCTGTACCGGGCTGCAGACCTTCTCGCTCTCACAGGTCTTCTCCATCGCTAATCAGTCTGGCAGACTTCAGTTCTTCTCGTGAGTAAATTGTGCAATTGTTGAGAGTGTGTTGGACTGTTCTTTGTTTGAGTAAATTGTGCAATTCTTCATCTGAATAAATAATGTAGTTCTCAATGCAAGTAAATTGCACTCTTTTCTGTTTGTTAGTAAATTAGACATTTCTCCTTCTGTTCGAATTACAGTTCTGCTTGTGGATGAATTGCCCATTGCTCCACGTGTGTGAATTGGCCTCAAGTAGAGGGCAGTAATCATGTTAACTTTCATGATGTAATCCACTATCAATAATAGTATTCATCTGCTGCGAGCTGGTGGATTAAATAAACACCTGCCCCGTAACACCTGCCTTGTAACGCCTGCTCCGCAACACCGTCCCGTAACACCGTCCCGTAACCCCCGTAATAAAGTCCCCCCTGTCCCCCGCCAGACTGGACCCCGACCCCCGGACGCGACACACGCTCTGGACGCAGGTGCTGGGGGGCAGCGTCACCTACCTGTCCCTTTACGCCGTAAACCAGGCGCAGGTGCAGCGCCTGCTCGCCTGCAGGTCAGTACCAGGCGCAGGTGCAGCGCCTGCTCGCCTGCAGGTCAGTGCCAGGCGCAGGTGCAGCGCCTGCTCGCCTGCAGGTCAGTACCAGGCGCAGGTGCAGCGCCTGCTCGCCTGCAGGTCAGTACCAGGCGCAGGTGCAGCGCCTGCTCGCCTGCAGGTCAGTACCAGGCGCAGGTGCAGCGCCTGCTCGCCTGCAATGCGCGCACTTTACACTTTTCTTGCAAATAAAATGCATTTATCTCATTCATTCAAAATATGTAAAAAAAATTTCAAATTCTGTGAATAAGAAATGTGAAGACATCCCATCGTGTAATATTTTTAGTTTAGGGTTGTTAGTCACGATTATTTCAGACATATTTCAGGTATTTATATTAATATCATATTTCACATATTTCACGATTATTTTCAGCTTATTTCATGGTTGTTTAACAGAACCCTGAAGCAGGCGCAGTGTGCAGTGTGGTTGCAGTGGCCCATACTGATGACACTGTCACTGAGCACTGCACTGGCCGGCCTCATCATATACGCGCAGTATAGTCAGTGTGATCCTCTACTGACCGGCGTCATCAGCAAGTCTGACCAGGTGAACTAGTCAGTGTGATCCTCTACTGACCGGCGTCATCAGCAAGTCTGACCAGGTGAACTAGTCAGTGTGATCCTCTACTGACCGGCGTCATCAGCAAGTCTGATCAGGTGAACTAGTCAGGCACCTGATGTCAGGTGAACTAGTCAGGCACCTGATGTCAGGTGAACTAGTCAGGCATCTGATGTCAGGTGAACTAGTCAG